>NC_073256.2:7285227-7588257 GCF_029289425.2 Pan paniscus
ATATCTACACCGCGATCTGTATAAACATGGAAATATCTATACCGCTATCGGTATAAACATGGTAATATCTACACCACCATCTATATAAACATGGAAATATCTACACCGCCATGTGCATAAACATGGAAATATCTACAATGCCATCTGTAGAAAGATGGAAATATCTACACCGCTATCTCTATAAATATGGAAATATCTACACCGCCAACTTTATAAACATGAAAATATCTACACTGCCATCTCCATAAAGATGGAAATATCTACTCCGCCATGTGTATAAACACGGAAACATCTACACCACCATCTGTGAAAACATGGAAATATCTACACCACTATCTGTATAAACATGGAAATATCTACACCGCCATCTGCATGTCCATGGAAATATCTACGCTGCCATCTGTATAAACATGGAAATATCTACACGGCCATCTGTGTATAGATGGAAATATCAACAACGCCATCTGTACAAACATGGAAATATCTACACCGCTATCTCTATAAACATGGAAATATCTGCACAGCCATCGGTAAAACATGGAAATACCTCTTCAGTCATCTGTATAAACATGGAAATATCTACAATGCCATCTGTATACACATGGAAATATCTACACAGCCATCTGTATAAACATGTAAACATCTACACTGCAATCTCTATAAACATGGAAATATCTACACCGCCATCTCTATAAACATGAAAATATCTACACTGCCATCTCCATAAACATGGAACTAACTACTCCGCCATCTGTATAAACATGGAAACATCTACACCGCCATCTGTGTGAATAAGGAAATATCTACAATGCCATCTGTATAAAGATATAAATATCTGCACCGCGAGCTGTATAAACATGTAAATATCTACACTGCTATCTCTATAAACATGGAAATATCTACACCGCCATCTATATAAACATGAAAATATCTACACTGCCATCTCCATAAAGATGGAAGTAACTACGCCGCCATCTGTATAAACACGGAAATATCTACACCACCATCTGTGAAAACATGGAAATATCTACACCGCTATCTGTATAAACATGGAAATCTATACACCGCCATCTGCATGTCCATGGAAATATCTACGCTGCCATCTGTATAAACATGGAAATATCTACACGGCCATCTGTGTATAGATGGAAATATCAACAACGCCATCTGTATAAACATGGAAATATCTACACCACTATCTCTATAAACATGGAAATATCTGCACAGCCATCTGTAAAACATGGAAATACCTCTACAGTCATCTGTATAAACATGGAAATATCTACAATGCCATCTGTATACACATGGAAATATCTACACAGCCATTTGTATAAACATGTAAATATCTACACTGCTATCTCTATAAACATGGAAATATCTACACCGCCATCTCTATAAACATGAAAATATCTACACTGCCATCTCCATAAACATGGAACTAACTACTCCGCCATCTGTATAAACATGGAAACATCTACACCGCCATCTGTGTGAATAAGGAAATATCTACAATGCCATCAGTATAAAGATATAAATATCTGCACCGCGAGCTGTATAAACATGGAAATATCTACATCGCTATCTGTATAAACGTGGAAATACCAACACATCTATCGGTATAAACATGGAAATATCTACAATGCCATCTATATAAACATGGAAATATCTACACCGCTATGTCTATAAACATGGAAATACCTACACCGCTATCTCTATAATCATGGAAATATCTACACCGCTATCTGTATAAACATGGAAATATCTACACCGCTATCTGTATAAACATGGAACTATCTACACAGCGATCTGTATAAACATGGAAATATCTACACCGCGATCTGTATAAACATGGAAATATCTTCACCACGATCTGTATAAACATGGAAATATCTACACCGCTATCTGTATAAACATGGTAGTATCTACACCACCATCTATATAAACATGGAAATATCTACACCGCAATCTGCATAAACATGGAAATATCTACAATGCCATCTGTAGAAAGATGGAAATATCTACACCGCAATCTGTGTAAACATGGAAATATCTACACCGATATCTGTAAAAACATGGAAATATCTACACCGCTATGTGTATAAACATGGAAATATCTACACCGCAATCTGTATAAACATGGAAATATCTACAGCGCCATCTCTATAAACATTGAAATATCTCCACTGCCATCTGTAAAACATGGAAATATCTACACAGACATCTGAATAAACATGGAAATATCTACACCACCATCTGTATAAACATGGAAAAACCTACAATACCATCTGTATACACATGGAAATATCTACACAGACATCTGTATAAGTATGGAAATATCTACACCACCATCTGTATAAACATGGAAATATCTACACTGCCATCTGTAGAAAGATGGAATTATCTACACCGCTATCTCTATAAATATGGAAATATCTACACCGCCATCACTATAAACATGAAAATATCTACACTGCCATCTCCATAAAGATGGAAGTATCTACTCTGCCATGTGTATAAACACGGAAGTATCCAGACCACCATCTGTGAAAACATGGAAATATCTACACCGCTATCTGTATAAACATGGAAATATCTACACCGCCATCTGCATGTCCATGGAAATATCTACGCTGCCATCTGTATAAACATGGAAATATCTACACGGCCATCTGTGTATAGATGGAAATATCAACAACGCCATCTGTACAAACATGGAAATATCTACACCGCTATCTCTATAAACATGGAAATATCTGCAGAGCCATCGGTAAAACATGGAAATACCTCTTCAGTCATCTGTATAAACATGGAAATATCTACAATGCCATCTGTATACACTTGAAAATATCTACACAGCCATCTGTATAAACATGTAAATATCTACACTGCTATCTCTATAAACATGGAAATATCTACACCGCCATCTCTATAAACATGAAAATATCTACACTGCCATCTCCATAAACATGGAACTAACTACTCCGCCATCTGTATAAACATGGAAACACCTACACCGCCATCTGTGTGAATAAGGAAATATCTACAATGCCATCAGTATAAAGATATAAATATCTGCACCGCGAGCTGTATAAACATGGAAATATCTACATCGCTATCTGTATAAACGTGGAAATACCAACACATCTATCGGTATAAACATGGAAATATCTACAACGCCATCTATATAAACATGGAAATATCTACACCGCTATGTCTATAAACATGGAAATACCTACACCGCTATCTCTATAAACATGGAAATATCTACACCGCTATCTGTATAAACATGGAAATATCTACACAGCTATCTGTATAAACATGGAAATATCTGCACAGCGATCTGTATAAACATGGAAATATCTACACCGCGATCTGTATAAACATGGAAATATCTTCACCACGATCTGTATAAACATGGAAATATCTACACCGCTATCTGTATAAACATGGTAATATCTACACCACCATCTATATAAACATGGAAATATCTACACCGCCATCTGCATAAACATGGAAATACCTACAATACCATCTCTATACACATGGAAATATGTGCACAGACAACTCTATAAGTATGGAAATATCTACACCTCCATCTGCAAAAACATGGAAATATCTACACTGCCATCTGTAGAAAGATGGAAATATCTACACCGCTATCTCTATAAATATGGAAATATCTACACCGCCATCTCTATAAACATGAAAATATCTACACTGCCATCTCCATAAAGATGGAAGTATCTACTCCGCCATGTGTATAAACACGGAAACATCTACACCACCATCTGTGAAAACATGGAAATATCTACACCGCTATCTGTATAAACATGGAAATATCTACACCGCCATCTGCATGTCCATGGAAATATCTACGCTACCATCTGTATAAACATGGAAATATCTACACGGCCATCTGTGTATAGATGGAAATATCAACAACGCCATCTGTACAAACATGGAAATATCTACACCGCTATCTCTATAAACATGGAAATATCTGCAGAGCCATCGGTAAAACATGGAAATACCTCTACAGTCATCTGTATAAACATGTAAATATCTACACTCCTATCTCTATAAACATGGAAATATCTACACCGCCATCTCTATAAACATGAAAATATCTACACTGCCATCTCCATAAACATGGAACTAACTACTCCTCCATCTGTATAAACATGGAAACATCTACACCGCCATCTGTGTGAATAAGGAAATATCTACAATGCCATCTGTATAAAGATATAAATATCTGCACCGCGAGCTGTATAAACATGGAAATATCTACATCGCTATCTGTATAAATGTAGAAATACCAACACATCTATCGATATAAACATGGAAATATCTACAACGCCATCTATATAAACATGGATATATCTACACTGCTATGTCTATAAACATGGAAATACCTACACCGCTATCTCTATAAACATGGAAATATCTACACTGCTATCTGTATTAACATGGAAATATCTACAACGCTATCTGTATAAACTTGGAAATATCTACACCGCGATCTGTATAAACATGGAAATATCTACACCGTGATCTGTATAAACATGGAAATATCTTCACCACGATCTGTATAAACATGGAAATATCTACACCGCTATCTGTATAAACATGGTAATATCTACACCACCGTCTATATAAACATGGAAGTATCTACACCGCCATCTGCATAAACATGGAAATATCTACAATGCCATCTGTAGAAAGATGGAAATATCTACACCGCGATCTGTGTAAACATGGAAATATCTACACCGTTATCTCTAAAAACATGGAAATATCTACACCGCTATCTGTATAAACATGGAAATATCTACACCGCGATCTGTATAAACATGGAATATCTACAGCGCCATCTCTATAAACATGGAAATATCTACACTACCAACTGTAAAAACATGGAAATATCTACATAGTCATCTGAATAAACATGGAAATATCTACACCACCAGCTGTATAAACATGGAAATACCTACAATACCATCTGTATACACATGGAAATATCTACACAGACATCTGTATAAGTATGGAAATATCTACACCGCCATCTGTATAAACATGGAAATATCTACACTGCCATCTGTAGAAAGATGGAATTATCTACACCGCTATCTCTATAAATATGGAAATATCTACACCGCCATCTCTATAAACATGAAAATATCTACACTGCCATCTCCATAAAGATGGAAGTATCTACTCTGCCATGTGTATAAACACGGAAGTATCCAGACCACCATCTGTGAAAACATGGAAATACCTACACCGCTATCTGTATAAACATGGAAATATCTACACCGCCATCTGCATGTCCATGGAAATATCTACGCTGCCATCTGTATAAACATGGAAATATCTACACGGCCATCTGTGTATAGATGGAAATATCAACAACGCCATCTGTACAAACATGGAAATATCTACACCGCTATCTCTATAAACATGGAAATATCTGCAGAGCCATCGGTAAAACATGGAAATACCTCTTCAGTCATCTGTATAAACATGGAAATATCTACAATGCCATCTGTATACACATGGAAATATCTACACAGCCATCTGTATAAACATGTAAATATCTACACTGCTATCTCTATAAACATGGAAATATCTA
Organism: Pan paniscus; assembly: GCF_029289425.2. Lineage (NCBI taxonomy): Eukaryota > Metazoa > Chordata > Mammalia > Primates > Hominidae > Pan > Pan paniscus. The sequence goes on from NC_073256.2 coordinate 7,290,860, forward strand.
CACCGCCATATCTATAAACATGAAAATATCTACACTGCCATCTCCATAAACATGGAACTAACTACTCCGCCATCTGTATAAACATGGAAACACCTACACCGCCATCTGTGTGAATAAGGAAATATCTACCATGCCATCAGTATAAAGATATAAATATCTGCACCGCGAGCTGTATAAACATGGAAATATCTACATCGCTATCTGTATAAACGTGGAAATACCAACACATCTATCGGTATAAACATGGAAATATCTACAACGCCATCTATATAAACATGGAAATATCTACACAGCTATGTCTATAAACATGGAAATACCTACACCGCTATCTCTATAAACATGGAAATATCTACACCGCTATCTGTATAAACATGGAAATATCTACACAGCTATCTGTAGAAACATGGAAATATCTGCACAGCGATCTGTATAAACATGGAAATATCTACACCGCGATCTGTATAAACATGGAAATATCTTCACCACGATCTGTATAAACATGGAAATATCTACACCGCTATCTGTATAAACATGGTAATATCTACACCACCATCTATATAAACATGGAAATATCTACACCGCCATCTGCATAAATATGGAAATACCTACAATACCATCTGTATACACATGGAAATATGTGCACAGACAACTCTATAAGTATGGAAATATCTACACCGCCATCTGTATAAACATGGAAATATCTACACTGCCATCTGTAGAAAGATGGAAATATCTACACCGCTATCTCTATAAATATGGAAATATCTACACCGCCATCTCTATAAACATGAAAATATCTACACTGCCATCTCCATAAAGATGGAAGTATCTACTCCGCCATGTGTATAAACACGGAAACATCTACACCACCATCTGTGAAAACATGGAAATATCTACACCGCTATCTGTATAAACATGGAAATATCTACACCGCCATCTGCATGTCCATGGAAATATCTACGCTACCATCTGTATAAACATGGAAATATCTACACGGCCATCTGTGTATAGATGGAAATATCAACAACGCCATCTGTACAAACATGGAAATATCTACACCGCTATCTCTATAAACATGGAAATATCTGCAGAGCCATCGGTAAAACATGGAAATACCTCTACAGTCATCTGTATAAACATGTAAATATCTACACTCCTATCTCTATAAACATGGAAATATCTACACCGCCATCTCTATAAACATGAAAATATCTACACTGCCATCTCCATAAACATGGAACTAACTACTCCGCCATCTGTATAAACATGGAAACATCTACACCGCCATCTGTGTGAATAAGGAAATATCTACAATGCCATCTGTATAAAGATATAAATATCTGCACCGCGAGCTGTATAAACATGGAAATATCTACATCGCTATCTGTATAAACGTAGAAATACCAACACATCTATCGGTATAAACATGGAAATATCTACAACGCCATCTATATAAACATGGATATATCTACACTGCTATGTCTATAAACATGGAAATACCTACACCGCTATCTCTATAAACATGGAAATATCTACACTGCTATCTGTATTAACATGGAAATATCTACAACGCTATCTGTATAAACTTGGAAATATCTACACCGCGATCTGTATAAACATGGAAATATCTACACCGTGATCTGTATAAACATGGAAATATCTTCACCACGATCTGTATAAACATGGAAATATCTACACCGCTATCTGTATAAACATGGTAATATCTACACCACCGTCTATATAAACATGGAAGTATCTACACCGCCATCTGCATAAACATGGAAATATCTACAATGCCATCTGTAGAAAGATGGAAATATCTACACCGCGATCTGTGTAAACATGGAAATATCTACACCGTTATCTCTAAAAACATGGAAATATCTACACCGCTATCTGTATAAACATGAAAATATCTACATCGCGATGTGTATAAACATGGAATATCTACAGCGCCGTCTCTATAAACATGGAAATATCTACACTGCCAACTGTAAAAACATGGAAATATCTACATAGTCATCTGAATAAACATGGAAATATCTACACCACCATCTGTATAAACATGGAAATACCTACAATACCATCTGTATACACATGGAAGTATCTACACAGACATCTGTATAAGTATGGAAATATCTACACCGCCATCTGTATAAACATGGAAATATCTACACTGCCATCTGTAGAAAGATGGAATTATCTACACCGCTATCTCTATAAATATGGAAATATCTACACCGCCATCTCTATAAACATGAAAATATCTACACTGCCATCTCCATAAAGATGGAAGTATCTACTCCGCCATGTGTATAAACACGGAAATATCTACACCACCATCTGTGAAAACATGGAAATATCTACACCGCTATCTGTATAAACATGGAAATATCTACACCGCCATCTGCATGTCCATGGAAATATCTACGCTGCCATCTGTATAAACATGGAAATATCTACACGGCCATCTGTGTATAGATGAAAATATCAACAACGCCATCTGTACAAACATGGATATATCTACACCGCTATCTCTATAAACATGGAAATATCTGCAGAGCCATCGGTAAAACATGGAAATACCTCTACAGTCATCGGTATAAACATGGAAATATCTACAATGCCATCTGTATACACATGGAAATACCTTCACAGCCATCTGTATAAACATGTAAATATCTACACTGCTATCTCTATAAACATGGAAATATCTACACCGCCATCTCTATAAACATGAAAATATCTACACTGCCATCTCCATAAAAATGGAACTAACTACTCCGCCATCTGTATAAACATGGAAACATCTACACCGCCATCTGTGTGAATAAGGAAATATCTACAATGCCATCTGTGTAAAGATATAAATATCTGCACCGCGAGCTGTATAAACATGGAAATATCTACATCGCTATCGGTATAAACGTAGAAATACCAACACATCTATCGGTATAAACATGGAAATATCTACAACGCCATCTATATAAACATGGATATATCTACACTGCTATGTCTATAAACATGGAAATACCTACACCGCTATCTCTATAAACATGGAAATATCTACACTGCTATCTGTAAACATGGAAATATCTACAACGCTATCTGTATAAACATGGAAATATCTACACCGCGATCTGCATAAACAAGGAAATATCTACACCGCGATCTGTATACACATGGAAATATCTTCACCACGATCTGTATAAACATGGAAATATCTACACCGCTATCTGTATAAACGTGGTAATATCTACACCACCATCTATATAAACATGGAAGTATCTACACCGCCATCTGCATAAACATGGAAATATCTACAATGCCATTTGTAGAAAGATGGAAATATCTACACCGCAATCTGTGTAAACATGGAAATATCTACACCGTTATCTGTAAAAACATGGAAATATCTACACCGCTATCTGTATAAACATGGAAATATCTACACCGCGATCTGTATAAACATGGAATATCTACAGAGCCATCTCTATAAACATTGAAATATCTCCACTGCCATCTGTAAAAATATGGAAATATCTATACAGTCATCTGAATAAACATGGAAATATCTACACCACCATCTGTATAAACATGGAAATAACTACAATACCATCTGTATACACATGGAAATATCTACACAGACATCTCTATAAGTATGGAAATATCTACACTGCCATCTGTATAAACATGGAAATATCTACACTGCCATCTGTAGAAAGATGGAAATATCTACACCGCCATCTGCATGTCCATGGAAATATCTACGCTGCCATCTGTATAAACATGGAAATATCTACACGGCCATCTGTGTATAGATGGAAATATCAACAACGCCATCTGTACAAACATGGAAATATCTACACCGCTATCTCTATAAACATGGAAATATCTGCAGAGCCATCGGTAAAACATGGAAATACCTCTTCTGTAATCTGTATAAACATGGAAATATCTACAATGCCATCTGTATACACATGGAAATACCTACAATACCATCTGTATACACATGGAAATATCTACACAGACATCTGTATAAGTATGGAAATATCTACACCGCCATCTGTATAAACATGGAAATATCTACACTGCCATCTGTAGAAAGATGGAATTATCTACACCGCTATCTCTATAAATATGGAAATATCTACACCGCCATCTCTATAAACATGAAAATATCTACACTGCCATCTCCATAAAGATGGAAGTATCTACTCCGCCATGTGTATAAACACGGAAATATCTACACCACCATCTGTGAAAACATGCAAATATCTACACCGCTATCTGTATAAACATGGAAATATCTACACCGCCATCTGCATGTCCATGGAAATATCTACGCTGCCATCTGTATAAACATGGAAATATCTACACGGCCATCTGTGTATAGATGGAAATATCAACATCACCATCTGTACAAACATGGAAATATCAACACCGCTATCTCTATAAACATGGAAATATCTGCACAGCCATCTGTAAAACATGGAAATACCTCTACAGTCATCTGTATAAACATGGAAATATCTACAATGCCAACTGTATACACATGGAAATATCTACACAGCCATCTGTATAAACATGTAAATATCTACACTGCTATCTCTATAAACATGGAAATATCTACACCGCCATCTCTATAAACATGAAAATATCTACACTGCCATCTCCATAAACATGGAACTTACTACTCCGCCATCTGTATAAACATGGAAACATCTACACCGCCATCTGTGTGAATAAGGAAATATCTACAATGCCATCTGTATAAAGATATAAATATCTGCACCGCGAGCTGTATAAACATGGAAATATCTACATCGCTATCTGTATAAACGTGGAAATACCAACACATCTATCGGTATAAACATGGAAATATCTACAACGCCATCTATATAAACATGGAAATATCTACACTGCTATGTCTATAAACATGGAAATACCTACACCGCTATCTCTATTAACATGGAAATATCTACACCGCTATCTGCATAAACATGGAAATATCTACACCTCTATCTGTATAAACATGGAAATATGTACACAGCGATCTGTATAAACATGGAAATATCTACTCCGCGATCTGTATAAACATGGAAATATCTTCACCACGATCTGTATAAACATGGAAATATCTACACCGCTATCTGTATAAACATGGTAATATCTACACTACCATCAATATAAACATGGAAATATCTAAACCACCATCTGCATAAACATGGAAATATCTACAATGCCATCTGTAGAAAGATGGAAATATCTACACCGCAATCTGTGTAAACATGGAAATATCTACACCGATATCTGTAAAAACATGGAAATATCTCCACCGCTATCTGTATAAACATGGAAATACCTACACCGCGATCTGTATAAACATGGAAATATCTACAGCGCCATCTCTATAAACATTGAAATATCTACACTGCCATCTGTAAAACATGGAAATATCTACACAGTCATCTGAATAAACATGGAAATATCTACACCACCATCTGTATAAACATGGAGATACTTACAATACCATCTGTATACACATGGAAATATCTACACAGACATCTCTATAAGTATGGAAATATCTACACCGCCATCTGTATAAACATGGAAATATCTACACTGCCATCTGTAGAAAGATGGAAATATCTACTCCGCCATCTGCATGTCAATGGAAATATCTACGCTGCCATCTGTATAAACATGGAAATATCTACACGGCCATCTGTGTATAGATGGAAATATCAACAACGCCATCTGTACAAACATGGAAATACCTACACCGCTATCTCTATAAACATGGAAATATCTGCAGAGCCATCGGTAAAACATGGAAATACCTCTACAGTCATCTGTATAAACATGGAAATATCTACAATGCCATCTGTATACACATGGAAATATCTACACAGCCATCTTTATAAACATGTAAATATCTACACTGCTATCTCTATAAACATGGAAATATCTACACCGACATCTCTATAAACATGAAAATATCTACACTGCCATCTCCATAAACATGGAACTAACTACTCCGCCATCTGTATAAACATGGAAACATCTACACCGCCATCTGTGTGAATAAGGAAATATCTACAATGCCATCTGTGTAAAGATATAAATATCTGCACCGCGAGCTGTATAAACATGGAAATATCTACATCGCTATCTGTATAAACGTAGAAATACCAACACATCTATCGGTATAAACATGGAAATATCTACAACGCCGTCTATATAAACATGGATATATCTACACTGCTATGTCTATAAACATGGAAATACCTACACCGCTAATTCTATAAACATGGAAATATCTACACTGCTGTCTGTAAACATGGAAATATCTACAACGCTATCTGTATAAACATGGAAATATCTACACCGCGATCTGTATAAACATGGAAATATCTACACCGCGATCTGTATAAACATGGAAATATCTTCACCACGATCTGTATAAACATGGAAATATCTACACCGCTATCTGTATAAGCATGGTAATATCTACACCACCATCTATATAAACATGGAAGTATCTACACCGCCATCTGCATAAACATGGAAATATCTACAATGCCATTTGTAGATAGATTGAAATATCTACACCGCAATCTGTGTAAACATGGAAATATCTACACCGTTATCTGTAAAAACATAGAAATGTGTACACCGCTATCTGTATAAACATGGAAATATCTACACCGCGATCTGTATAAACATGGAATATCTACAGCGCCATCTCTATAAACATTGAAATATCTCCACTGCCATCTGTAAAAACATGGAAATATCTACACAGTCATCTGAATAAACATGGAAATATCTACACCACCATCTGTATAAACATGGAAATAACTACAATACCATCTGTATACACATGGAAATATCTACACAGACATCTGTAGAAAGATGGAATTATCTACACCGCCATCTCTATAAATATGGAAATATCTACACCGCCATCTCTATAAACATGAAAATATCTACACTGCCATCTCCATAAAGATGGAAGTATCTACTCCGCCATGTGTATAAATACGGAAATATCTACACCACCATCTGTGAAAACATGGAAATATCTACACCGCTATCTGTATAAACATGGAAATATCTACACCGCCATCTGCATGTACATGGAAATATCTTCGCTGCCATCTGTATAAACATGGAAATATCTACATGGCCATCTGTGTGAATGTGGAAATATCTACAATGCCATCTGTATAAAGTTATAAATATCTGCTCCGCGAGCTATATAAACATGGAAATATCTACATCGCTATCTGTATAAACGTGGAAATACCAACACATCTATCGGTATAAACATGGAAATATCTGCAACGCCATCTATTTAAACATGGAAATATCTACACCGCTATCTGTATAAACATGGAAATATCTACACCGCGATCTGTATAAACATGGAAATATCTACAACGCGATCTGTATAAACATGGAAATATCTTCACCGCAATCTGTATAAACATGGAAATATCTACACCGCTATCTGTGAAAACATGGTAATATCTACACCACCATCTATATAAACATGGAAATATCTACAACGCCATCCGCATAAACATGGAAATATCTACAACCCCATCTGTAGAAAGATGGAAATATCTACACCGCAATTTGTGTAAACATGGAAATATCTACACCGATATCTGTAAATACATGGAAATATCTACACCGCGATCTGTATAAACATGGAAATATCTACAGCGCCATCTCTATAAACATAGAAATATCTACCCTGCCATCTGTAAAAACATGGAAATATCTACACAGTCATCTGAAAAAACATGGAAATATCTACACCACCATCTGTATAAACATGGAAATACCTACAATACCATCTGTATACACATGGATATATATACACAGACATCTGTATAAGTATGGAAATATCTACACCGCCATCTGTATAAACATGGAAATATCTACACTGCCATCTGTAGAAAGATGGAAATATCTACACCGCTATCTCTATAAATATGGAAATATCTACACCGCCAACTCTATAAACATGAAAATATCTACACTGCCATCTCCATAAAGATGGAAATAACTACTCCGCCATGTGTATAAACACGGAAACATCTACACCACCATCTGTGAAAACATGGAAATATCTACACCACTATCTGTATAAACATGGAAATATCTACACCGCCATCTGCATGTCCATGGAAATATCTACGCTGCCATCTGTATAAACATGGAAATATCTACACGGCCATCTGTGTATAGATGGAAATATCAACAACGCCATCTGTACAAACATGGAAATATCTACACCGCTATCTCTATAAACATGGAAATATCTGCAGAGCCATCGGTAAAACATGGAAATACCTCTACAGTCATCTGTATAAACATGGAAATAACTACAATGCCATCTGTATACACATGGAAATATCTACACAGCCATCTGTATAAACATGTAAATATCTACACTGCTATCTCTATAAACATGGAAATATCTACACTGCCATCTCTATAAACCTGAAAATATCTACACTGCCATCTCCATAAACATGGAAATATCTACAATGCCATATGTAGAAAGATGGAAATATCTACACTGCAATCTGTGTAAACATGGAAATATCTACACCGATATCTGTAAAAACATGGAAATACCTACGCCGTGATCTGTATAAACATGGAAGTATCTACAGCGCCATCTCTATAAACATTGAAATATCTACACTGCCATCTGTAAAACCATGGAAATATCTACACAGTCATCTGAATAAACATGGAAATATCTACACCACCATCTGTATAAACATGTAAATACCTACAATACCATCTGTATACACATGGATATATCTACACAGACATCTGTATAAGTATGGAAATATCTACACCGCCATCTGTATAAACATGGAAATATCTACACTGCCATCTGTAGAAAGATGGAAATATCTACACCGCTATCTCTATAAATATGGAAATATCTACACCGCCATCTCTATAAACATGAAAATATCTACACTGCCATCTCCATAAAGATGGAAGTAACTACGCCGCCATCTGTATAAACACGGAAATATCTACACCACCATCTGTGAAAACATGGAAATAACTACACCGCTATCTGTATAAACATGGAAATATCTACACCGCCATCTGCATGTCCATGGAAATATCTACACTGCCATCTGTATAAACATGGAAATATCTACACGGCCATCTGTGTATAGATGGAAATATCAACAACGCCATCTGTACAAACATGGAAATATCTACACCGCTATCTCTATAAACATGGAAATATCTGCACAGCCATCTCTAAAACATGGAAATACCTCTACAGTCATCTGTATAAACATGGAAATATCTACAATGCCATCTGTATACACATGGAAATATCTACACAGCCATCTGTATAAACATGTAAATATCTACACTGCTATCTCTATAAACATGTAAATATCTACACCGCCATCTCTATAAACATGAAAATATCTACACTGCCATCTCCATAAACATGGAACTAACTACTCCGCCATCTGTATAAACATGGAAACATCTACACCGCCATCTGTGTGAATAAGGAAATATCTACAATGCCATCAGTATAAAGATATAAATATCTGCACCGCGAGCTGTATAAACATGGAAATATCTACATCGCTATCTGTATAAACGTGGAAATACCAACACATCTATCGGTATAAACATGGAAATATCTACAACGCCATCTATATAAACATGGAAATATCTACACGGCTATGTCTATAAACATGGAAATACCTACACCGCTATCTCTATAAACATGGAAATATCTACACCGCTATCTGTATAAACATGGAAATATCTACACCGCTATCTGTATAAACATGGAAATATCTACACAGCGATCTGTATAAACATGGAAATATCTACACCGCGATCTGTATAAACATGGAAATATCTACACCGCTATCTGTATAAACATGGTAATATCTACACCACCATCTATATAAACATGGAAATATCTACACCGCCATGTGCATAAACATGGAAATATCTACAATGCCATCTGTAGAAAGATGGAAATATCTACACCGCTATCTCTATAAATATGGAAATATCTACACCGCCAACTTTATAAACATGAAAATATCTACACTGCCATCTCCATAAAGATGGAAATATCTACTCCGCCATGTGTATAAACACGGAAACATCTACACCACCATCTGTGAAAACATGGAAATATCTACACCACTATCTGTATAAACATGGAAATATCTACACCGCCATCTGCATGTCCATGGAAATATCTACGCTGCCATCTGTATAAACATGGAAATATCTACACGGCCATCTGTGTATAGATGGAAATATCAACAACGCCATCTGTACAAACATGGAAATATCTACACCGCTATCTCTATAAACATGGAAATATCTGCACAGCCATCGGTAAAACATGGAAATACCTCTTCAGTCATCTGTATAAACATGGAAATATCTACAATGCCATCTGTATACACATGGAAATATCTACACAGCCATCTGTATAAACATGTAAATTTCTACACTGCTATCTCTATAAACATGGAAATATCTACACCGCCATCTCTATAAACATGAAAATATCTACACTGCCATCTCCATAAACATGGAACTAACTACTCCGCCATCTGTATAAACATGGAAACATCTACACCGCCATCTGTGTGAATAAGGAAATATCTACAATGCCATCTGTATAAAGATATAAATATCTGCACCGCGAGCTGTATAAACATGTAAATATCTACACTGCTATCTCTATAAACATGGAAATATCTACACCGCCATCTATATAAACATGAAAATATCTACACTGCCATCTCCATAAAGATGGAAGTAACTACGCCGCCATCTGTATAAACACAGAAATATCTACACCACCATCTGTGAAAACATGGAAATATCTACACCGCTATCTATATAAACATGGAAATATATACACCGCCATCTGCATGTCCATGGAAATATCTACGCTGCCATCTGTATAAACATGGAAATATCTACACGGCCATCTGTGTATAGATGGAAATATCAACAACGCCATCTGTATAAACATGGAAATATCTACACCACTATCTCTATAAACATGGAAATATCTGCACAGCCATCTGTAAAACATGGAAATACCTCTACAGTCATCTGTATAAACATGGAAATATCTACAATGCCATCTGTATACACATGGAAATATCTACACCGCTATCTGTATAAACATGGAACTATCTACACAGCGATCTGTATAAACATGGAAATATCTACACCGCGATCTGTATAAACATGGAAATATCTTCACCACGATCTGTATAAACATGGAAATATCTACACCGCTATCTGTATAAACATGGTAATATCTACACCACCATCTATATAAACATGGAAATATCTACACCGCAATCTGCATAAACATGGAAATATCTACAATGCCATCTGTAGAAAGATGGAAATATCTACACCGCAATCTGTGTAAACATGGAAATATCTACACCGATATCTGTAAAAACATGGAAATATCTACACCGCTATGTGTATAAACATGGAAATATCTACACCGCAATCTGTATAAACATGGAAATATCTACAGCGCCATCTCTATAAACATTGAAATATCTCCACTGCCATCTGTAAAACATGGAAATATCTACACAGACATCTGAATAAACATGGAAATATCTACACCACCATCTGTATAAACATGGAAAAACCTACAATACCATCTGTATACACATGGAAATATCTACACAGACATCTGTATAAGTATGGAAATATCTACACCACCATCTGTATAAACATGGAAATATCTACACTGCCATCTGTAGAAAGATGGAATTATCTACACCGCTATCTCTATAAATATGGAAATATCTACACCGCCATCTCTATAAACATGAAAATATCTACACTGCCATCTCCATAAACATGGAACTAACTACTCCTCCATCTGTATAAACATGGAAACATCTACACCGCCATCTGTGTGAATAAGGAAATATCTACAATGCCATCTGTATAAAGATATAAATATCTGCACCGCGAGCTGTATAAACATGGAAATATCTACATCGCTATCTGTATAAACGTAGAAATACCAACACATCTATCGGTATAAACATGGAAATATCTACAACGCCATCTATATAAACATGGATATATCTACACTGCTATGTCTATAAACATGGAAATACCTACACCGCTATCTCTATAAACATGGAAATATCTACACTGCTATCTGTATTAACATGGAAATATCTACAACGCTATCTGTATAAACTTGGAAATATCTACACCGCGATCTGTATAAACATGGAAATATCTACACCGTGATCTGTATAAACATGGAAATATCTTCACCACGATCTGTATAAACATGGAAATACCTACACCGCTATCTGTATAAACATGGTAATATCTACACCACCGTCTATATAAACATGGAAGTATCTACACCGCCATCTGCATAAACATGGAAATATCTACAATGCCATCTGTAGAAAGATGGAAATATCTACACCGCGATCTGTGTAAACATGGAAATATATACACCGTTATCTCTAAAAACATGGAAATATCTACACCGCTATCTGTATAAACATGGAAATATCTACACCGCGATCTGTATAAACATGGAATATCTACAGCGCCATCTCTATAAACATGGAAATATCTACACTGCCAACTGTAAAAACATGGAAATATCTACATAGTCATCTGAATAAACATGGAAATATCTACACCACCATCTGTATAAACATGGAAATACCTACAATACCATCTGTATACACATGGAAATATCTACACAGACATCTGTATAAGTATGGAAATATCTACACCGCCATCTATATAAACATGGAAATATCTACACTGCCATCTGTAGAAAGATGGAATTATCTACACCGCTATCTCTATAAATATGGAAATATCTACACCGCCATCTCTATAAACATGAAAATATCTACACTGCCATCTCCATAAAGATGGAAGTATCTACTCTGCCATGTGTATAAACACGGAAGTATCCAGACCACCATCTGTGAAAACATGGAAATATCTACACCGCTATCTGTATAAACATGGAAATATCTACACCGCCATCTGCATGTCCATGGAAATATCTACGCTGCCATCTGTATAAACATGGAAATATCTACACGGCCATCTGTGTATAGATGGAAATATCAACAACGCCATCTGTACAAACATGGAAATATCTACACCGCTATCTCTATAAACATGGAAATATCTGCAGAGCCATCGGTAAAACATGGAAATACCTCTTCAGTCATCTGTATAAACATGGAAATATCTACAATGCCATCTGTATACACATGGAAATATCTACACAGCCATCTGTATAAACATGTAAATATCTACACTGCTATCTCTATAAACATGGAAATATCTACACCGCCATCTCTATAAACATGAAAATATCTACACTGCCATCTCCATAAACATGGAACTAACTACTCCGCCATCTGTATAAACATGGAAACACCTACACCGCCATCTGTGTGAATAAGGAAATATCTACAATGCCATCAGTAAAAAGATATGAATATCTGCACCGCGAGCTGTATAAACATGGAAATATCTACATCGCTATCTGTATAAACGTGGAAATACCAACACATCTATCGGTATAAACATGGAAATATCTACAACGCCATCTATATAAACATGGAAATATCTACACAGCTATGTCTATAAACATGGAAATACCTACACCGCTATCTCTATAAACATGGAAATATCTACACCGCTATCTGTATAAACATGGAAATATCTACACAGCTATCTGTATAAACATGGAAATATCTGCACAGCGATCTGTATAAACATGGAAATATCTACACCGCGATCTGTATAAACATGGAAATATCTTCACCACGATCTGTATAAACAAGGAAATATCTACACCGCTATCTGTATAAACATGGTAATATCTACACCACCATCTATATAAACATGGAAATATCTACACCGCCATCTGCATAAACATGGAAATACCTACAATACCATCTGTATACACATGGAAATATGTGCACAGACAACTCTATAAGTATGGAAATATCTACACCGCCATCTGTATAAACATGGAAATATCTACACTGCCATCTGTAGAAAGATGGAAATATCTACACCGCTATCTCTATAAATATGGAAATATCTACACCGCCATCTCTATAAACATGAAAATATCTACACTGCCATCTCCATAAAGATGGAAGTATCTACTCCGCCATGTGTATAAACACGGAAACATCTACACCACCATCTGTGAAAACATGGAAATATCTACACCGCTATCTGTATAAACATGGAAATATCTACACCGCCATCTGCATGTCCATGGAAATATCTACGCTACCATCTGTATAAACATGGAAATATCTACACGGCCATCTGTGTATAGATGGAAATATCAACAACGCCATCTGTACAAACATGGAAATATCTACACCGCTATCTCTATAAACATGGAAATATCTGCAGAGCCATCGGTAAAACATGGAAATACCTCTACAGTCATCGGTATAAACATGGAAATATCTACAATGCCATCTGTATACACATGGAAATATCTTCACAGCCATCTGTATAAACATGTAAATATCTACACTGCTATCTCTATAAACATGGAAATATCTACACCGCCATCTCTATAAACATGAAAATATCTACACTGCCATCTCCATAAAAATGGAACTAACTACTCCGCCATCTGTATAAACATGGAAACATCTACACCGCCATCTGTGTGAATAAGGAAATATCTACAATGCCATCTGTGTAAAGATATAAATATCTGCACCGCGAGCTGTATAAACATGGAAATATCTACATCGCTATCGGTATAAACGTAGAAATACCAACACATCTATCGGTATAAACATGGAAATATCTACAACGCCATCTATATAAACATGGATATATCTACACTGCTATGTCTATAAACATGGAAATACCTACACCGCTATCTCTATAAACATGGAAATATCTACACTGCTATCTGTAAACATGGAAATATCTACAACGCTATCTGTATAAACATGGAAATATCTACACCGCGATCTGTATAAACATGGAAATATCTACACCGCGATCTGTATACACATGGAAATATCTTCACCACGATCTGTATAAACATGGAAATATCTGCACCGCTATCTGTATAAACGTGGTAATATCTACACCACCATCTATATAAACATGAAAGTATCTACACCGCCATCTGCATAAACATGGAAATATCTACAATGCCATTTGTAGAAAGATGGAAATATCTACACCGCAATCTGTGTAAACATGGAAATATCTACACCGCGATCTGTATAAACATGGAATATCTACAGAGCCATCTCTATAAACATTGAAATATCTCCACTGCCATCTGTAAAAATATGGAAATATCTATACAGTCATCTGAATAAACATGGAAATATCTACACCACCATCTGTATAAACATGGAAATAACTACAATACCATCTGTATACACATGGAAATATCTACACAGACATCTCTATAAGTATGGACATATCTACACTGCCATCTGTATAAACATGGAAATATCTACACTGCCATCTGTAGAAAGATGGAAATATCTACACCGCCATCTGCATGTCCATGGAAATATCTACACTGCCATCTGTATAAACATGGAAATATCTACACGGCCATCTGTGTATAGATGGAAATATCAACAATGCCATCTGTACAAACATGGAAATATCTACACCGCTATCTCTATAAACATGGAAATATCTGCAGAGCCATCGGTAAAACATGGAAATACCTCTTCTGTAATCTGTATAAACATGGAAATATCTACAATGCCATCTGTATACACATGGAAATACCTACAATACCATCTGTATACACATGGAAATATCTACACAGACATCTGTATAAGTATGGAAATATCTACACCGCCATCTGTATAAACATGGAAATATCTACACTGCCATCTGTAGAAAGATGGAATTATCTACACCGCTATCTCTATAAATATGGAAATATCTACACCGCCATCTCTATAAACATGAAAATATCTACACTGCCATCTCCATAAAGATGGAAGTATCTACTCCGCCATGTGTATAAACACGGAAATATCTACACCACCATCTGTGAAAACATGCAAATATCTACACCGCTATCTGTATAAACATGGAAATATCTACACCGCCATCTGCATGTCCATGGAAATATCTACGCTGCCATCTGTATAAACATGGAAATATCTACACGGCCATCTGTGTATAGATGGAAATATCAACATCACCATCTGTACAAACATGGAAATATCAACACCGCTATCTCTATAAACATGGAAATATCTGCACAGCCATCTGTAAAACATGGAAATACCTCTACAGTCATCTGTATAAACATGGAAATATCTGCAATGCCAACTGTATACACATGGAAATATCTACACAGCCATCTGTATAAACATGTAAATATCTACACTGCTATCTCTATAAACATGGAAATATCTACACCGCCATCTCTATAAACATGAAAATATCTACACTGCCATCTCCATAAACATGGAACTTACTACTCCGCCATCTGTATAAACATGGAAACATCTACACCGCCATCTGTGTGAATAAGGAAATATCTACAATGCCATCTGTATAAAGATATAAATATCTGCACCACGAGCTGTATAAACATGGAAATATCTACATCGCTATCTGTATAAACGTGGAAATACCAACACATCTATCGGTATAAACATGGAAATATCTACAACGCCATCTATATAAACATGGAAATATCTACACTGCTATGTCTATAAACATGGAAATACCTACACCGCTATCTCTATTAACATGGAAATATCTACACCGCTATCTGCATAAACATGGAAATATCTACACCTCTATCTGTATGAACATGGAAATATGTACACAGCGATCTGTATAAACATGGAAATATCTACTCCGCGATCTGTATAAACATGGAAATATCTTCACCACGATCTGTATAAACATGGAAATATCTACACCGCTATCTGTATAAACATGGTAATATCTACACTACCATCAATATAAACATGGAAATATCTAAACCACCATCTGCATAAACATGGAAATATCTACAATGCCATCTGTAGAAAGATGGAAATATCTACACCGCAATCTGTGTAAACATGGAAATATCTACACCGATATCTGTAAAAACATGGAAATATCTCCACCGCTATCTGTATATACATGGAAATACCTACACCGCGATCTGTATAAACATGGAAATATCTACAGCGCCATCTCTATAAACATTGAAATATCTACACTGCCATCTGTAAAACATGGAAATATCTACACAGTCATCTGAATAAACATGGAAATATCTACACCACCATCTGTATAAACATGGAGATACCTACAATACCATCTGTATACACATGGAAATATCTACACAGACATCTCTATAAGTATGGAAATATCTACACCGCCATCTGTATAAACATGGAAATATCTACACTGCCATCTGTAGAAAGATGGAAATATCTACTCCGCCATCTGCATGTCAATGGAAATATCTACGCTGCCATCTGTATAAACATGGAAATATCTACACGGCCATCTGTGTATAGATGGAAATATCAACAACGCCATCTGTACAAACATGGAAATATCTACACCGCTATCTCTATAAACATGGAAATATCTGCAGAGCCATCGGTAAAACATGGAAATACCTCTACAGTCATCTGTATAAACATGGAAGTATCTACAATGCCATCTGTATACACATGGAAATATCTACACAGCCATCTGTATAAACATGTAAATATCTACACTGCTATCTCTATAAACATGGAAATATCTACACCGACATCTCTATAAACATGAAAATATCTACACTGCCATCTCCATAAACATGGAACTAACTACTCCGCCATCTGTATAAACATGGAAACATCTACACCGCCATCTGTGTGAATAAGGAAATATCTACAATGCCATCTGTGTAAAGATATAAATATCTGCACCGCGAGCTGTATAAACATGGAAATATCTACATCGCTCTGTATAAACGTAGAAATACCAACACATCTATCGGTATAAACATGGAAATATCTACAACGCCATCTATATAAACATGGATATATCTACACTGCTATGTCTATAAACATGGAAATACCTACACCGCTAATTCTATAAACATGGAAATATCTACACTGCTGTCTGTAAACATGGAAATATCTACAACGCTATCTGTATAAACATGGAAATATCTACACCGCGATCTGTATAAACATGGAAATATCTACACCGCGATCTGTATAAACATGGAAATATCTTCACCACGATCTGTATAAACATGGAAATATCTACACCGCTATCTGTATAAACATGGTAATATCTACACCACCATCTATATAAACATGGAAATATCTACACCGCCATCTGCATAAACATGGAAATATCTACAATGCCATTTGTAGATAGATGGAAATATCTACACCGCAATCTGTGTAAACATGGAAATATCTACACCGTTATCTGTAAAAACATGGAAATGTGTACACCGCTATCTGTATAAACATGGAAATATCTACACCGCGATCTGTATAAACATGGAATATCTACAGCGCCATCTCTATAAACATTGAAATATCTCCACTGCCATCTGTAAAAACATGGAAATATCTACACAGTCATCTGAATAAACATGGAAATATCTACACCACCATCTGTATAAACATGGAAATAACTACAATACCATCTGTATACACATGGAAATATCTACACAGACATCTGTATAAGTATGGAAATATCTACACCGCCATCTGTATAAACATGGAAATATCTACACTGCCATCTGTAGAAAGATGGAATTATCTACACCGCTATCTCTATAAATATGGAAATATCTACACCGCCATCTCTATAAACATGAAAATATCTACACTGCCATCTCCATAAAGATGGAAGTATCTACTCTGCCATGTGTATAAACACGGAAGTATCCACACCACCATCTGTGAAAACATGGAAATATGTACACCGCTATCTGTATAAACATGGAAATATCTACACCGCCATCTGCATGTCCATGGAAATATCTACGCTGCCATCTGTATAAACATGGAAATATCTACACGGCCATCTGTGTATAGATGGAAATATCAACAACGCCATCTGTACAAACATGGAAATATCTACACCGCTATCCCTATAAACATGGAAATATCTGCAGAGCCATCGGTAAAACATGGAAATACCTCTTCAGTCATCTGTATAAACATGGAAATATCTACAATGCCATCTGTATACACATGGAAATATCTACACAGCCATCTGTATAAACATATAAATATCTACACTGCTATCTCTATAAACATGGAAATATCTACACCGCCATCTCTATAAACATGAAAATATCTACACTGCCATCTCCATAAACATGGAACTAACTACTCCGCCATCTGTATAAACATGGAAACATCTACACCGCCATCTGTGTGAATAAGGAAATATCTACAATGCCATCTGTATAAAGATATAAATATCTGCACCGCGAGCTGTATAAACATGGAAATATCTACATCGCTATCTGTATAGACGTGGAAATACCAACACATCTATCGTTATAAACATGGAAATATCTACAACGCCATCTATATAAACATGGAAATATCTACACGGCTATGTCTATAATCATGGAAATAACTACACCGCTATCTCTATAAACATGGAAATATCTACACCGCTATCTGTATAAACATGGAAATATCTACACCGCTATCTGTATAAACATGGAAATAATTACATCGCTATCTGTATAAACGTAGAAATATCAACACATATATCGGTATGAACATGGAAATATCTACAACGCCATCTATATAAACATGGATATATCTACTCTGCTATGTCTATAAACATGGAAATACCTACACCGCAATCTCTATAAACATGGAAATATCTACACTGCTATCTGTATAAACATGGAAATATCTACAACGCTATCTGTATAAACATGGATATATCTACACTGCGATCTGTATAAACATGGAAATATCTACTCCGCGATCTGTATAAACATGGAAATATCTTCACCACGATCTGTATAAACATGGAAATATCTACACCGCTATCTGTATAAACATGGTAATATCTACACCACCATCTATATAAACATGGAAGTATCTACACCGCCATCTACATAAACATGGAAATAACTACAATGCCATCTGTAGAAAGATGGTAATATCTACACCGCAATCTGTGTAAACATGGAAATATCTACACCGTTATCTGTAAAAACATGGGAATATCTACACCGCTATCTGTATAAACATGGAAGTATCTACACCGCGATCTGTATAAACATGGAATATCTACAGCGCCATCTCTATAAACATTGAAATATCTACACTGCCATCTGTAAAACACGGAAATTTCTACACAGTCATCTGAATAAACATGGAAATATCTACACCACCATCTGTATAAACATGGAGATACCTACAATACCATCTGTATACACATGGAAATATCTACACAGACCTCTGTATAAGTATGGAAATATCTACACCGCCATCTGTATAAACATGGAAATATCTACACTGCCATCTGTAGAAAGATGGAATTATCTACACCGCTATCTCTATAAATATGGAAATATCTACACCGCCATCTCTATAAACATGAAAATATCTAGACTGCCATCTCCATAAAGATGGAAGTATCTACTCTGCCATGTGTATACACACGGAAATATCCACACCACCATCTGTGAAAACATGGAAATATCTACACCGCTATCTGCATAAACATGGAAATATCTACACCGCCAACTGCATGTCCATGGAAATATCTACGCTGCCATCTGTATAAACATGGAAATATCTACACCGCCATCTGTGTATAGATGGAAATATCAACAACGCCATCTGTACAAACATGGAAATATCTACACCGCTATCTCTATAAACATGGAAATATCTGCAGAGCCATCGGTAAAACATGGAAATACCTCTTCAGTCATCTGTATAAACATGGAAATATCTACAATGCCATCTCTATACACATGGAAATATCTACACAGCCATCTGTATAAACATGTAAATATCTACACTGCTATCTCTATAAACATGGAAATATCTACACCGCCATCTCTATAAACATGAAAATATCTACACTGCCATCTCCATAAACATGGAACTAACTACTCCACCATCTGTATAAACATGGAAACATCTACACCGCCATCTGTGTGAATAAGGAAATATCTAAAATGCCATCAGTATAAAGATATAAATATCTGCACCGCGAGCTGTATAAAGATGGAAATATCTACATCGCTATCTGTATAAACATGGAAATACCAACACATCTATCGGTAAAAACATGGAAATATCTACAACGCCATCTATATAAACATGGAAATATGTACACAGGTATGTCTATAAACATGGAAATACCTACACCGCTATCTCTATAAACATGGAAATATCTACACCGCTATCTGTATAAACATGGAAATATCTACACCGCTATCTGTATAAACATGGAAATATCTGCACAGCGATCTGTATAAACATGGAAATATCTACACCGCGATCTGTATAAACATGGAAATATCTTCACCACGATCTGTATAAACATGGAAATATCTACACCGCTATCTGTATAAACATGGTAATATCTACACCACCATCTATATAAACATGGAAATACCTACACCGCCATCTGCATAAACATGGAAATATCTACAATGCCATCTGTAGAAAGATGGAAATATCTACACCGCAATCTGTGTAAACATGGAAATATCTACACCGATATCTGTAAAAACATGGAAATATATACACCGCTATCTGTATAAACATGGAAATATCTACACCGCAATCTGTATAAACATGGAAATATCTACAACGCCATCTCTATAAACATTGAAATATCTACACTGCCATCTGCAAAACATGGAAATATCTACACAGTCATCTGAATAAACATGGAAATATCTACACCACCATCTGTATATACATGGAGATACCTACAATACCATCTGTATACACATGGAAATATGTACACAGACAACTCTATAAGTATGGAAATATCTACACCGCCATCTGTATAAACATGGAAATATCTACACTGCCATCTGTAGAAAGATGGAAATATCTACACCGCTATCTCTATAAATATGGAAATATCTACACCGCCGTCTCTATAAACATGAAAATATCTACACTGCCATCTCCATAAAGATGGAAGTATCTACTCCGCCATGTGTATAAACACGGAAACATCTACACCACCATCTGTGAAAACATGGAAATATCTACACCGCTATCTGTATAAACATGGAAATATCTACACCGCCATCTGCATGTCCATGGAAATATCTACGCTGCCATCTGTATAAACATGGAAATATCTACACGGCCATCTGTGTATAGATGGAATTATCAACAACGCCATCTGTACAAACATGGAAATATCTACACCGCTATCTCTATAAACATGGAAATATCTGCAGAGCCATCGGTAAAACATGGAAATACCTCTACAGTCATCTGTATAAACATGTAAATATCTACACTGCTATCTCTATAAACATGGAAATATCTACACCGCCATCTCTATAAACATGAAAATATCTACACTGCCATCTCCATAAACATGGAACTAACTACTCCGCCATCTGTATAAACATGGATACATCTACAACGCCATCTGTGTGAATAAGGAAATATCTACAATGCCATCTGTATAAAGATATAAATATCTGCACCGCGAGCTGTATAAACATGGAAATATCTACATCGCTATCTGTATAAACGAAGAAATACCAACACATCTATCGGTATAAACATGGAAATATCTACAACGCCATCTATATAAACATGGATATATCTACACTGCTATGTCTATAAACATGGAAATACCTACACCGCTATCTCTATAAACATGGAAATATCTACACTGCTATCTGTATAAACATGGAAATATCTACAACGCTATCTGTATAAACATGGAAATATCTACACCGCGATCTGTATAAACATAGAAATATCTACACCGTGATCTGTATAAACATGGAAATATCTTCACCACGATCTGTATAAGCATGGAAATATCTACACCGCTATCTGTATAAACATGGTAATATCTACACCACCGTCTATATAAACATGGAAGTATCTACACCGCCATCTGCATAAACATGGAAATATCTACAATGCCATCTGTAGAAAGATGGAAATATCTACACCGCAATCTGTGTAAAAATGGAAATATCTACACCGTTATCTCTAAAAACATGGAAATATCTACACCGCTATCTGTATAAACATGGAAATATCTACACCGCGATCTGTATAAACATGAAATATCTACAGCGCCATCTCCATAAACATTGAAATATCTACACTGCCATCTGTAAAAACATGGAAATATCTACACAGTCATCTGAATAAAAATGGAAATATCTACACCACCATCTGTATAAACATGGAAATACCTACAATACCATCTGTATACACATGGAAATATCTACACAGACATCTGTATAAGTATGGAAATATCTACACCGCCATCTGTATAAACATGGAAATATCTACACTGCCATCTGTAGAAAGGTGGAATTATCTACACCGCTATCTCTATAAATATGGAAATATCTACACCGCCATCTCTATAAACATGAAAATATCTACACTGCCATCTCCATAAAGATGGAAGTATCTACTCCGCCATGTGTATAAACACGGAAATATCTACACCACCATCTGTGAAAACATGGAAATATCTACACCGCTATCTGTATAAACATGGAAATATCTACACCGCCATCTGCATGTCCATGGAAATATCTACGCTGCCATCTGTATAAACATGGAAATATCTACACGGCCATCTGTGTATAGATGGAAATATCAACATCGCCATCTGTACAAACATGGAAATATCTTCACCGCTATCTCTATAAACATGGAAATATCTGCACAGCCATCTGTAAAACATGGAAATACCTCTACAGTCATCTGTATAAACATGGAAATATCTTCAATGCCAACTGTATACACATGGAAATATCTACACAGCCATCTGTATAAACATGTAAATATCTACACTGCTATCTCTATAAACATGGAAATATCTACACCGCCATCTCTATAAACATGCAAATATCTGCACTGCCATCTCCATCAACATGGAACTAACTACTCCGCCATCTGTATAAACATGGAAACATCTACACCGCCATCTGTGTGAATAAGGAAATATCTACAATGCCATCTGTATAAAGATATAAATCTCTGCACCGCGAGCTGTATAAACATGGAAATATCTACATCGCCATCTGCATAAACATGGAAATATCTACAATGCCATCTGTAGAAAGATGGAAATATCTACACCGCAATCTGTGTAAACATGGAAATATCTACACCGATATCTGTAAAAACATGGAAATATCTACACCGCTATCTGTATAAACATGGAAATACCTACACCGCGATCTGTATAAACATGGAAATATCTACAGCGCCATCTCTATAAACATTGAAATATCTACACTGCCATCTGTAAAACATGGAAATATCTACACAGTCATCTGAATAAACATGGAAATATCTACACCACCATCTGTATAAACATGGAGATACCTACAATACCATCTGTATACACATGGAAATATCTTCACAGACATCTCTATAAGTATGGAAATATCTACACCGCCATCTGTATAAACATGGAAATATCTACACTGCCATCTGTAGAAAGATGGAAATATCTACACCGCCATCTGCATGTCCATGGAAATATCTACGCTGCCATCTGTATAAACATGGAAATATCTACACGGCCATCTGTGTATAGATGGAAATATCAACAACGCCATCTGTACAAACATGGAAATATCTACACCGCTATCTCTATAAACATGGAAATATCTGCAGAGCCATCGGTAAAACATGGAAATACCTCTACAGTCATCTGTATAAACATGGAAATATCTACAATGCCATCTGTATACACATGGAAATATCTACACAGCCATCTGTATAAACATGTAAATATCTACACTGCTATCTCTATAAACATGGAAATATCTACACCGCCATCTCTATAAACATGAAAATATCTACACTGCCATCTCCATAAACATGGAACTAACTACTCCGCCATCTGTATAAACATGGAAACATCTACACCGCCATCTGTGTGAATAAGGAAATATCTACAATGCCATCTGTGTAAAGATATAAATATCTGCACCGCGAGCTGTATAAACATGGAAATATCTACATCGCTATCTGTATAAACGTAGAAATACCAACACATCTGTCGGTATAAACATGGAAATATCTACAACGCCATCTATATAAACATGGATATATCTACACTGCTATGTCTATAAACATGGAAATACCTACACCGCTATCTCTATAAACATGGAAATATCTACACTGCTATCTGTATAAACATGGAAATATCTACAACGCTATCTGTATAAACATGGAAATATCTACACCGCGATCTGTATAAACATGGAAATATCTACACCGCGATCTGTATAAACATGGAAATATCTTCACCACGATCTGTATAAACATGGAAATATCTACACCGCTATCTGTATAAACATGGTAATATCTACACCACCATCTATATAAACATGGAAGTATCTACACCGCCATCTGCATAAACATGGAAATATCTACAATGCCATCTGTAGAAAGATGGAAATATCTACACCGCAATCTGTGCAAACGTGGAAATATCTACACCGTTATCTCTAAAAACATGGAAATATCTACACCGCTATCTGTATAAACATGGAAATATCTACACCGCGATCTATATAAACATGGAATATCTACAGCACCATCTCTATAAACATTGAAATATCTACACTGCCATCTGTAAAAACATGGAAATATCTACACAGTCATCTGAATAAACATGGAAATATCTACACCACCATCTGTATAAACATGGAAATACCTACAATACCATCTGTATACACATGGAAATATCTACACAGACATCTGTATAAGTATGGAAATATCTACACCGCCATCTGTATAAACATGGAAATATCTACACTGCCATCTGTAGAAAGATGGAAATATCTACACTGCTATCTCCATAAATATGGAAATATCTACACAGCCATCTCTATAAACATGAAAATATCTACACTGCCATCTCCATAAAGATGGAAGTATCTACTCCGCCATGTGTATAAACACGGAAACATCTACACCACCATCTGTGAAAACATGGAAATATCTACACCGCTATCTGTATAAACATGGAAATATCTACACCGCCATCTGCATGTCCATGGAAATATCTACGCTGCCATCTGTATAAACATGGAAATATCTACACGGCCATCTGTGTATAGATGGAATTATCAACAACGCCATCTGTACAAACATGGAAATATCTACACCGCTATCTCTATAAACATGGAAATATCTGCAGAGCCATCGGTAAAACATGGAATTACCTCTACAGTCATCTGTATAAACATGTAAATATCTACACTGCTATCTCTATAAACATGGAAATATCTACACCGCCATCTCTATAAACATGAAAATATCTACACTGCCATCTCCATCAACATGGAACTAACTACTCCGCCGTCTGTATAAACATGGAAACATCTACACCGCCATCTGTGTGAATAAGGAAATATCTACAATGCCATCTGTATAAAGTTATAAATATCTGCACCGCGAGCTGTATAAACATGGAAATATCTGCATCGCTATCTGTATAAACGTAGAAATACCAACACATCTATCGGTATAAACATGGAAATATCTACAACGCCATCTATATAAACATGGATATATCTACACTGCTATGTCTATAAACATGGAAATACCTACACCGCTATCTCTATAAACATGGAAATATCTACACTGCTATCTGTATTAACATGGAAATATCTACAACGCTATCTGTATAAACATGGAAATATCTACACCGCGATCTGTATAAACATGGAAATATCTACACCGTGATCTGTATAAACATGGAAATATCTTCACCATGATCTGTATAAACATGGAAATATCTACACCGCTATCTGTATAAACATGGTAATATCTACACCACCGTCTATATAAACATGGAAGTATCTACACCGCCATCTGCATAAACATGGATACATCTACAATGCCATCTGTAGAAAGATGGAAATATCTACACCGCAATCTGTGTAAACATGGAAATATCTACACCGATATCTGTAAAAACATGGAAATATCTACACCGCTATCTGTATAAACATGGAAATACCTACACCGCGATCTGTATAAACATGGAAATATCTACAGCGCCATGTCTATAAACATTGAAATATCTACACTGCCATCTGTAAAACATGGAAATATCTACACAGTCATCTGAATAAACATGGAAATATCTACACCACCATCTGTATAAACATGGAGATACCTACAATACCATCTGTATACACATGGAAATATCTACACAGACATCTCTATAAGTATGGAAATATCTACACCGCCATCTGTATAAACATGGAAATATCTACACTGCCATCTGTAGAAAGATGGAAATATCTACACCGCCATCTGCATGTCCATGGAAATATCTACGCTGCCATCTGTATAAACATGGAAATATCTACACGGCCATCTGTGTATAGATGGAAATATCAACAACGCCATCTGTACAAACATGGAAATATCTACACCGCTATCTCTATAAACATGGAAATATCTGCAGAGCCATCGGTAAAACATGGAAATACCTCTACAGTCATCTGTATAAACATGGAAATATCTACAATGCCATCTGTATACACATGGAAATATCTACACAGCCATCTGTATAAACATGTAAATATCTACACTGCTATCTCTATAAACATGGAAATATCTACACCGCCATCTCTATAAACATGAAAATATCTACACTGCCATCTCCATAAACATGGAACTAACTACTCCGCCATCTGTATAAACATGGAAACATCTACACTGCCATCTGTGTGAATAAGGAAATATCTACAATGCCATCTGTGTAAAGATATAAATATCTGCACCGCGAGCTGTATAAACATGGAAATATCTACATCGCTATCTGTATAAACGTAGAAATACCAACACATCTGTCGGTATAAACATGGAAATATCTACAACGCCATCTATATAAACATGGATATATCTACACTGCTATGTCTATAAACATGGAAATACCTACACCGCTATCTCTATAAACATGGAAATATCTACACTGCTATCTGTATAAACATGGAAATATCTACAACGCTATCTGTATAAACATGGAAATATCTACACCGCGATCTGTATAAACATGGAAATATCTACACCGCGATCTGTATAAACATGGAAATATCTTCACCACGATCTGTATAAACATGGAAATATCTACACCGCTATCTGTATAAACATGGTAATATCTACACCACCATCTATATAAACATGGAAGTATCTACACCGCCATCTGCATAAACATGGAAATATCTACAATGCCATCTGTAGAAAGATGGAAATATCTACACCGCAATCTGTGCAAACGTGGAAATATCTACACCGTTATCTCTAAAAACATGGAAATATCTACACCGCTATCTGTATAAACATGGAAATATCTACACCGCGATCTATATAAACATGGAATATCTACAGCACCATCTCTATAAACATTGAAATATCTACACTGCCATCTGTAAAAACATGGAAATATCTACACAGTCATCTGAATAAACATGGAAATATCTACACCACCATCTGTATAAACATGGAAATACCTACAATACCATCTGTATACACATGGAAATATCTACACACACATCTGTATAAGTATGGAAATATCTACACCGCCATCTGTATAAACATGGAAATATCTACACTGCCATCTGTAGAAAGATGGAAATATCTACACCGCTATCTCCATAAATATGGAAATATCTACACAGCCATCTCTATAAACATGAAAATATCTACACTGCCATCTCCATAAAGATGGAAGTATCTACTCCGCCATGTGTATAAACACGGAAACATCTACACCACCATCTGTGAAAACATGGAAATATCTACACCGCTATCTGTATAAACATGGAAATATCTACACCGCCATCTGCATGTCCATGGAAATATCTACGCTGCCATCTGTATAAACATGGAAATATCTACACGGCCATCTGTGTATAGATGGAATTATCAACAACGCCATCTGTACAAACATGGAAATATCTCCACCGCTATCTCTATAAACATGGAAATATCTGCAGAGCCATCGGTAAAACATGGAATTACCTCTACAGTCATCTGTATAAACATGTAAATATCTACACTGCTATCTCTATAAACATGGAAATATCTACACCGCCATCTCTATAAACATGAAAATATCTACACTGCCATCTCCATCAACATGGAACTAACTACTCCGCCATCTGTATAAACATGGAAACATCTACACCGCCATCTGTGTGAATAAGGAAATATCTACAATGCCATCTGTATAAAGATATAAATATCTGCACCGCGAGCTGTATAAACGTGGAAATATCTACATCGCTATCTGTATAAACGTAGAAATACCAACACATCTATCGGTATAAACATGGAAATATCTACAACGCCATCTATATAAACACGGATATATCTACACTGCTATGTCTATAAACATGGAAATACCTACACCGCTATCTCTATAAACATGGAAATATCTACACTGCTATCTGTATTAACATGGAAATATCTACAACGCTATCTGTATAAACATGGAAATATCTACACCGCGATCTGTATAAACATGGAAATATCTACACCGTGATCTGTATAAACATGGAAATATCTTCACCATGATCTGTATAAACATGGAAATATCTACACCGCTATCTGTATAAACATGGTAATATCTACACCACCGTCTATATAAACATGGAAGTATCTACACCGCCATCTGCATAAACATGGATACATCTACAATGCCATCTGTAGAAAGATGGAAATATCTACACCGCAATCTGTGTAAACATGGAAATATCTACACCGTTATCTGTAAAACATGGAAATATCTACACCGCTATCTGTATAAACATGGAAATATCTACACCGCGATCTGTATAAACATGGAATATCTACAGCGCCATCTCTATAAACATTGAAATATCTACACTGCCATCTGTAAAAACATGGAAATATCTACACAGTCATCTGAATAAACATGGAAATATCTACACCACCATCTGTATAAACATGGAAATACCTACAATACCATCTGTATACACATGGAAATATCTACACAGACATCTGTATAAGTATGGAAATATCTACACCGCCATCTGTATAAACATGGAAATATCTACACTGCCATCTGTAGAAAGATGGAATTATCTACACCGCTATCTCTATAAATATGGAAATATCTACACCGCCATCTCTATAAACATGAAAATATCTACACTGCCATCTCCATAAAGATGGAAGTATCTACTCCGCCATGTGTATAACCACGGAAATATCTACACCACCATCTGTGAAAACATGGAAATATCTACACCACTATCTGTATAAACATGGAAATATCTACACCGCCATCTGCATGTCCACGGAAATATCTACGCTGCCATCTGTATAAACATGGAAATATCTACACGGCCATCTGTGTATAGATGGAAATATCAACATCGCCATCTGTACAAACATGGAAATATCTACACCGCTATCTCTATAAACATGGAAATATCTGCAGAGCCATCGGTAAAACATGGAAATACCTCTACAGTCATCAGTATAAACATGGAAATATCTACAATGCCATCTATATACACATGGAAATAGCTACACAGCCATCTGTATAAACATTAAAATATCTACACTGCTATCTCTATAAACATGGAAATATCTACACCGCCATCTCTATAAACATGAAAATATCTACACTGCCATCTCCATAAACATGGAACTAACTACTCCGCCATCTGTATAAACATGGAAACATCTACACCGCCATCTGTGTGAATAAGGAAATATCTACAACGCCATCTGTATAAAGATATAAATATCTGCACCGCGAGCTGTATAAACATGGAAATATCTACATCGCTATCTGTATCAATGTGGAAATACCAACACATCTATCGGTATAAACATGGAAATATCTACAACGCCATCTATATAAACATGGAAATATCTACACCGCTATGTCTATAAACATGGAAATACCTACACCGCTATCTCTATAAACATGGAAATATCTACACCGCTATCTGTATAAACATGGAAATATCTGCACAGCGATCTGTATAAACATGGAAATATCTACACCGCGATCTGTATAAACATGGAAATATCTTCACCACGATCTGTATAAACATGGAAATATCTACACCGCTATCTGTATAAACATGGTAATATCTACACCACCATCTATATAAACATGGAAATATCTACACCGCCATCTGCATAAACATGGAAATATCTACAATGCCATCTGTAGAAAGATGGAAATATCTACACCGCAATCTGTGTAAACATGGAAATATCTACACCGTTATCTGTAAAAACATGGAAATATATACACCGCTATCTGTATAAACATGGAAATATCTACACCGCACTCTGTATAAACATGGAAATATCTACAGCGCCATCTCTATAAACATTGAAATATCTTCACTGCCTTCTGTAAAACATGGAAATATCTACACAGTCGTCTGAATAAACATGGAAATATCTACACCACCATCTGTATAAACATGGAGATACCTACAATACCATCTGTATACACATGGAAATATCTACACAGACATCTCTATAAGTATGGAAATATCTACACCGCCATCTGTATAAACATGGAAATATCTACACTGCCATCTGTAGAAAGATGGAAATATCTACACCGCTATCTCTACAAATATGGAAATTTCTACACCGCCATCTCTATAAACATGAAAATATCTACACTGCCATCTCCATAAAGATGGAAGTATCTACTCCGCCATGTGTATAAACACGGAAATATCTACACCACCATCTGTGAAAACATGGAAATATCTACACCGCTCTCTGTATAAACATGGAAATATCTACACCGCCATCTGCATGTCCATGGAAAGATCTACGCTGCCATCTGTATAAACATGGAAACATTTACACGGCTATCTGTGTATTGATGGAAATATCAACAACGCCATCTGTACAAACATGGAAATATCTACACCACTATCTCTATAAACATGGAAATATCTGCAGAGCCATCGGTAAAACATGGATATACCTCTACAGTCATCAGTATAAACATGGAAATATCTACAATGCCATCTATATACACATGGAAATATCTACACAGCCATCTGTATAAACATGAAAATATCTACACTGCTATCTCTATAAACATGGAAATATCTACACCGCCATCTCTATAAACATGAAAATATCTACACTGCCATCTCCATAAACATGGAACTAACTACTCCGCCATCTGTATAAACATGGAAACATCTACACCGCCATCTGTGTGAATCAGGAATTATCTACAATGCCATCTGTGTAAAGATATAAATATCTGCACCGCGAGCTGTATAAACATGGAAATATCTACATCGCTATCTGTATCATCGTGGAAATACCAACACATCTATCGGTATAAACATGGAAATATCTACAACGCCATCTATATAAACATGGAAATATCTACACCGCTATGTCTATAAACATGGAAATACCTACACCGCTATCTCTATAAACATGGAAATATCTACACCGCTATCTGTATAAACATGGAAATATCTACACCGCTATCTGTATAAACATGGAAATATCTGCACAGCGATGTGTATAAACATGGAAATATCTACACCGCGATCTGTATAAACATGGAAATATCTTCACCATGATCTGTATAAACATGGAAATATCTACACCGCTATCTGTATAAACATGGTAATATCTACACCACCATCTATATAAACAAGGAAATATCTACACCGCCATCTGCATAAACATGGAAATATCTACAATGCCATCTGTAGAAAGATGGAAATATCTACACCGCAATCTGTGTAAACATGGAAATATCTACACCGATATCTGTAAAAACATGGAAATATATACACCGCTATCTGTATAAACATGGAAATATCTACACCACTCTGTATAAACATGGAAATATCTACAGCGCCATCTCTATAAACATTGAAATATCTCCACTGCCATCTGTAAAACATGGAAATATCTACACAGTCATCGGAATAAACATGGAAATATCTACACCACCATCTGTATAAACATGGAAATACCTACAGTACCATCTGTATACACATGGAAATATGTACACAGACAACTCTATAAGTATGGAAATAACTACACCGCCATCTGTATAAACATGGAAATATCTACACTGCCATCTGTAGAAAGATGGAAATATCTACACCGCTATCTCTATAAATATGGAAATATCTACACCGCCATCTCTATAAACATGAAAATATCTACACTGCCATCTCCATAAAGATGGAAGTATCTACTCCCCCATGTGTATAAACACGGAAACATCTACACCACCATCTGTGAAAACATGGAAATATCTACACAGCTATCTGTATAAACATGGAAATATCTACACCGCCATCTGCATGTCCATGGAAATATCTACGCTGCCATCTGTATAAACATGGAAATATCTACACGGCCATCTGTGTATAGATGGAATTATCAACAACGCCATCTGTACAAACATGGAAATATCTACACCGCTATCTCTATAAACATGGAAATATCTGCAGAGCCATCGGTAAAACATGGAATTACCTCTACAGTCATCTGTATAAACATGTAAATATCTACACTGCTATCTCTATAAACATGGAAATATCTACACCGCCATCTCTATAAACATGAAAATATCTACACTGCCATCTCCATAAACATGGAACTAACTACTCCGCCATCTGTATAAACATGGAAACATCTACACCGCCATCTGTGTGAATAAGGAAATATCTACAATGCCATCTGTATAAAGATATAAATATCTGCACCGCGAGCTGTATAAACATGGAAATATCTACATCGCTATCTGTATAAACGTAGAAATACCAACACATCTATCGGTATAAACATGGAAATATCTACAACGCCATCTATATAAACATGGATATATCTACACTGCTATGTCTATAAACATGGAAATACCTACACCGCTATCTCTATAAACATGGAAATATCTACACTGCTATCTGTATTAACATGGAAATATCTACAACGCTATCTGTATAAACATGGAAATATCTACACCGCGATCTGTATAAACATGGAAATATCTACACCGTGATCTGTATAAACATGGAAATATCTTCACCATGATCTGTATAAACATGGAAATATCTACACCGCTATCTGTATAAACATGGTAATATCTACACCACCGTCTATATAAACATGGAAGTATCTACACCGCCATCTGCATAAACATGGATACATCTACAATGCCATCTGTAGAAAGATGGAAATATCTACACCGCAATCTGTGTAAACATGGAAATATCTACACCGTTATCTGTAAAACATGGAAATATCTACACCGCTATCTGTATAAACATGGAAATATCTACACCGCGATCTGTATAAACATGGAATATCTACAGCGCCATCTCTATAAACATTGAAATATCTACACTGCCATCTGTAAAAACATGGAAATATCTACACAGTCATCTGAATAAACATGGAAATATCTACACCACCATCTGTATAAACATGGAAATACCTACAATACCATCTGTATACACATGGAAATATCTACACAGACATCTGTATAAGTATGGAAATATCTACACCGCCATCTATATAAACATGGAAATATCTACACTGCCATCTGTAGAAAGATGGAATTATCTACATCGCTATCTCTATAAATATGGAAATATCTACACCGCCATCTCTATAAACATGAAAATATCTACACTGCCATCTCCATAAAGATGGAAGTATCTACTCCGCCATGTGTATAAACACGGAAATATCTACACCACCATCTGTGAAAACATGGAAATATCTACACCGCTATCTGTATAAACATGGAAATATCTACACCGCCATCTGCATGTCCATGGAAATATCTACGCTGCCATCTGTATAAACATGGAAATATCTACACGGCCATCTGTGTATAGATGGAAATATCAACATCGCCATCTGTACAAACATGGAAATATCTACACCGCTATCTCTATAAACATGGAAATATCTGCAGAGCCATCGGTAAAACATGGAAATACCTCTACAGTCATCAGTATAAACATGGAAATATCTACAATGCCATCTATATACACATGGAAATAGCTACACAGCCATCTGTATAAACATTAAAATATCTACACTGCTATCTCTATAAACATGGAAATATCTACACCGCCATCTCTATAAACATGAAAATATCTACACTGCCATCTCCATAAACATGGAAATAACTACTCCGCCATCTGTATAAACATGGAAACATCTACACCGCCATCTGTGTGAATAAGGAAATATCTACAACGCCATCTGTATAAAGATATAAATATCTGCACCGCGAGCTGTATAAACATGGAAATATCTACATCGCTATCTGTATCAACGTGGAAATACCAACACATCTATCGGTATAAACATGGAAATATCTACAACGCCATCTATATAAACATGGAAATATCTACACCGCTATGTCTATAAACATGGAAATACCTACACCGCTATCTCTATAAACATGGAAATATCTACACCGCTATCTGTATAAACATGGAAATATCTGCACAGCGATCTGTATAAACATGGAAATATCTACACCGCGATCTGTATAAACATGGAAATATCTTCACTACGATCTGTATAAACATGGAAATATCTACACCGCTATCTGTATAAACATGGTAATATCTACACCACCATCTATATAAACATGGAAATATCTACACCGCCATCTGCATAAACATGGAAATATCTACAATGCCATCTGTAGAAAGATGGAAATATCTACACCGCAATCTGTGTAAACATGGAAATATCTACACCGATATCTGTAAAAACATGGAAATATATACACCGCTATCTGTATAAACATGGAAATATCTACACCGCACTCTGTATAAACATGGAAATATCTACAGCGCCATCTCTATAAACATTGAAATATCTTCACTGACTTCTGTAAAACATGGAAATATCTACACAGTCATCTGAATAAACATGGAAATATCTACACCACAATCGGTATAAACATGGAAATACCTACAATACCATCTGTATACACATGGAAATATGTACACAGACAACTCTATAAGTATGGAAATATCTACACCGCCATCTGTATAAACATGGAAATATCTTCACTGCCATCTGTAGAAAGATGGAAAAATCTACACCGCTATCTCTATAAATATGGAAATATCTACACCGCCATCTCTATAAACATGAAAATATCTACACTGCCATCTCCAGAAAGATGGAAGTATCTACTCTGCCATGTGTATAAACACGGAAATATCCACACCACCATCTGTGAAAACATGGAAATATCTACACCGCTATCTGTATAAACATGGAAATATCTACACCGCCATCTGCATGTCCATGGAAATATCTACGCTGCCATCTGTATAAACATGGAAATATCTACACGGCCATCTGTGTATAGATGGAAATATCAACATCGCCATCTGTACAAACATGGAAATATCTACACCGCTATCTCTATAAACATGGAAATATCTGCACAGCCATCTGTAAAACATGGAAATACCTCTACAGTCATCTGTATAAACAGGGAAATATCTACATTGCCAACTGTATACACATGGAAATATCTACACAGCCATCTGTATAAACATGTAAATATCTACACTGCTATCTCTATAAACATGGAAATATCTACACCGCCATCTGTATAAACCTGAAAATATCTACACTGCCATCTCCATAAACATGGAACTAACTACTCGGCCATCTGTATAAACATGGAAACATCTACACCGCCATCTGTGTGAATAAGGAAATATCTACAATGCCATCTGTATAAAGATATAAATATCTGCACCGCGAGCTGTATAAACATGGAAATATCTACATCGCTATCTGTATAAACGTGGAAATACCAACACATCTATCGGTATAAACATGGAAATATCTACAACGCCATCTATATAAACATGGAAATATCTACACTGCTATGTCTATAAACATGGAAATACCTACACCGCTATCTCTATTAACATGGAAATATCTACACCGCTATCTGTATAAACATGGAAATATCTACACCGCTATCTGTATAAACATGGAAATATTTACACAGCGATCTGTATAAACATGGAAATATCTACTCCACGATCTGTATAAACATGGAAATATCTTCACCACGATCTGTATAAACATGGAAATATCTACACCGCTATCTGTATAAACATGGTAATATCTACACTACCATCTATATAAACATGGAAATATCTACACCGCCATCTGCATAAACATGGAAATATCTACAATGCCATCTGTAGAAAGATGGAAATATCTACACCGCAATCTGTGTAAACATGGAAATATCTACACCGATATCTGTAAAAACATGGAAATATCTACACCGCTATCTGTATAAACATGGAAATAACTACACCGCGATCTGTATAAACATGGAAATATCTACAGCGCCATCTCTATAAACATTGAAATATCTACACTGCCATATGTAAAACATGGAAATATCTACACAGTCGTCTGAATAAACATGGAAATATCTACACCACCATCTGTATAAACATGGAGATACCTACAATACCATCTGTATACACATGGAAATATCTACACAGACATCTCTATAAGTATGGAAATATCTACACCGCCATCTGTATAAACATGGAAATATCTACACTGCCATCTGTAGAAAGATGGAAATATCTACACCGCTATCCCTACAAATATGGAAATATCTACACCGCCATCTCTATAAACATGAAAATATCTACACTGCCATCTCCATAAAGATGGAAGTATCTACTCCGCCATGTGTATAAACACGGAAATATCTACACCACCATCTGTGAAAACATGGAAATATCTACACCGCTCTCTGTATAAACATGGAAATATCTACACCGCCATCTGCATGTCCATGGAAAGATCTACGCTGCCATCTGTATAAACATGGAAACATTTACACGGCTATCTGTGTATTGATGGAAATATCAACAACGCCATCTGTACAAACATGGAAATATCTACACCACTATCTCTATAAACATGGAAATATCTGCAGAGCCATCGGTAAAACATGGATATACCTCTACAGTCATCAGTATAAACATGGAAATATCTACAATGCCATCTATATACACATGGAAATATCTACACAGCCATCTGTATAAACATGAAAATATCTACACTGCTATCTCTATAAACATGGAAATATCTACACCGCCATCTCTATAAACATGAAAATATCTACACTGCCATCTCCATATACATGGAACTAACTACTCCGCCATCTGTATAAACATGGAAACATCTACACCGCCATCTGTGTGAATAAGGAAATATCTACAATGCCATCTGTGTAAAGATATAAATATCTGCACCGCGAGCTGTATAAACATGGAAATATCTACATCGCTATCTGTATCATCGTGGAAATACCAACACATCTATCGGTATAAACATGGAAATATCTACAACGCCATCTATATAAACATGGAAATATCTACACCGCTATGTCTATAAACATGGAAATACCTACACCGCTATCTCTATAAACATGGAAATATCTACACCGCTATCTGTATAAACATGGAAATATCTACACCGCTATCTGTATAAACATGGAAATATCTGCACAGCGATCTGTATAAACATGGAAATATCTACACCGCGATCTGTATAAACATGGAAATATCTTCACCACGATCTGTATAAACATGGAAATATCTACACCGCTATCTGTATAAACATGGTAATATCTACACCACCATCTATATAAACATGGAAATATCTACACCGCCATCTGCATAAACATGGAAATATCTACAATGCCATCTGTAGAAAGATGGAAATATCTACACCGCAATCTGTGTAAACATGGAAATATCTACACCGATATCTGTAAAAACATGGAAATATATACACCGCTATCTGTATAAACATGGAAATATCTACACCACTCTGTATAAACATGGAAATATCTACAGCGCCATCTCTATAAACATTGAAATATCTCCACTGCCATCTGTAAAACATGGAAATATCTACACAGTCATCTGAATAAACATGGAAATATCTACACCACCATCTGTATAAACATGGAAATACCTACAATACCATCTGTATACACATGGAAATATGTACACAGACAACTCTATAAGTATGGAAATAACTACACCGCCATCTGTATAAACATGGAAATATCTACACTGCCATCTGTAGAAAGATGGAAATATCTACACCGCTATCTCTATAAATATGGAAATATCTACACCGCCATCTCTATAAACATGAAAATATCTACACTGCCATCTCCATAAAGATGGAAGTATCTACTCCCCCATGTGTATAAACACAGAAACATCTACACCACCATCTGTGAAAACATGGAAATATCTACACCGCTATCTGTATAAACATGGAAATATCTACACCGCCATCTGCATGTCCATGGAAATGTCTACGCTGCCATCTGTATAAACATGGAAATATCTACACGGCCATCTGTGTATAGATGGAATTATCAACAACGCCATCTGTACAAACATGGAAATATCTACACCGCTATCTCTATAAACATGGAAATATCTGCAGAGCCATCGGTAAAACATGGAATTACCTCTACAGTCATCTGTATAAACATGTAAATATCTACACTGCTATCTCTATAAACATGGAAATATCTACACCACCATCTCTATAAACATGAAAATATCTACACTGCCATCTCCATAAACATGGAACTAACTACTCCGCCATCTGTATAAACATGGAAACATCTACACCGCCATCTGTGTGAATAAGGAAATATCTACAATGCCATCTGTATAAAGATATAAATATCTGCACCGCGAGCTGTAGAAACATGGAAATATCTACATCGCTATCTGTATAAACGTAGAAATACCAACACATCTATCGGTATAAACATGGAAATATCTACAACGCCATCTATATAAACATGGATATATCTACACTGCTATGTCTATAAACATGGAAATAACTACACCGCTATCTCTATAAACATGGAAATATCTACACTGCTATCTGTATTAACATGGAAATATCTACAACGCTATCTGTATAAACATGGAAATATCTACACCGCGATCTGTATAAACATGGAAATATCTACACCGTGATCTGTATAAACATGGAAATATCTTCACCATGATCTGTATAAACATGGAAATATCTACACCGCTATCTGTATAAACATGGTAATATCTACACCACCGTCTATATAAACATGGAAGTATCTACACCGCCATCTGCATAAACATGGATACATCTACAATGCCATCTGTAGAAAGATGGAAATATCTACACCGCAATCTGTGTAAACATGGAAATATCTACACCGTTATCTGTAAAACATGGAAATATCTACACCGCTATCTGTATAAACATGGAAATATCTACACCGCGATCTGTATAAACATGGAATATCTACAGCGCCATCTCTATAAACATTGAAATATCTACACTGCCATCTGTAAAAACATGGAAATATCTACACAGTCATCTGAATAAACATGGAAATATCTACACCACCATCTGTATAAACATGGAAATACCTACAATACCATCTGTATACACATGGAAATATCTACACAGACATCTGTATAAGTATGGAAATATCTACACCGCCATCTGTATAAACACGGAAATATCTACACTGCCATCTGTAGAAAGATGGAATTATCTACACCGCTATCTCTATAAATATGGAAATATCTACACCGCCATCTCTATAAACATGAAAATATCTACACTGCCATCTCCATAAAGATGGAAGTATCTACTCCGCCATGTGTATAAACACGGAAATATCTACACCACCATCTGTGAAAACATGGAAATATCTACACCGCTATCTGTATAAACATGGAAATATCTACACCGCCATCTGCATGTCCATGGAAATATCTACGCTGCCATCTGTATAAACATGGAAATATCTACACGGCCATCTGTGTATAGATGGAAATATCAACATCGCCATCTGTACAAACATGGAAATATCTACACCGCTATCTCTATAAACATGCAAATATCTGCAGAGCCATCGGTAAAACATGGAAATACCTCTACAGTCATCAGTATAAACATGGAAATATCTACAATGCCATCTATATACACATGGAAATAGCTACACAGCCATGTGTATAAACATTAAAATATCTACACTGCTATCTCTATAAACATGGAAATATCTACACCGCCATCTCTATAAACATGAAAATATCTACACTACCATCTCCATAAACATGGAACTAACTACTCCGCCATCTGTATAAACATGGAAACATCTACACCGCCATCTGTGTGAATAAGGAAATATCTACAACGCCATCTGTATAAAGATATAAATAACTGCACCGCGAGCTGTATAAACATGGAAATATCTACATCGCTATCTGTATCAATGTGGAAATACCAACACATCTGTCGGTATAAACATGGAAATATCTACAACGCCATCTATATAAACATGGAAATATCTACACCGCTATGTCTATAAACATGGAAATACCTACACCGCTATCTCTATAAACATGGAAATATCTACACCGCTATCTGTATAAACATGGAAATATCTGCACAGCGATCTGTATAAACATGGAAATATCTACACCGCGATCTGTATAAACATGGAAAAATCTTCACCACGATCTGTATAAACATGGAAATATCTACACCGCTATCTGTATAAACATGGTAATATCTACACCACCATCTATATAAACATGGAAATATCTACACCGCCATCTGCATAAACATGGAAATATCTACAATGCCATCTGTAGAAAGATGGAAATATCTACACCGCAATCTGTGTAAACATGGAAATATCTACACCGATATCTGTAAAAACATGGAAATATCTACACCGCTATCTGTATAAACATGGAAATATCTACAACGCACTCTGTATAAACATGGAAATATCTACAGCGCCATCTCTATAAACATTGAAATATCTTCACTGCCTTCTGTAAAACATGGAAATATCTACACAGTCGTCTGAATAAACATGGAAATATCTACACCACCATCTGTATAAACATGGAGATACCTACAATACCATCTGTATACACATGGAAATATCTACACAGACATCACTATAAGTATGGAAATATCTACACCGCCATCTGTATAAACATGGAAATATCTACACTGCCATCTGTAGAAAGATGGAAATATCTACACCGCTATCTCTACAAATATGGAAATTTCTACACCGCCATCTCTATAAACATGAAAATATCTACACTGCCATCTCCATAAAGATGGAAGTATCTACTCCGCCATGTGTATAAACACGGAAATATCTACACCACCATCTGTGAAAACATGGAAATATCTACACCGCTCTCTGTATAAACATGGAAATATCTACACCGCCATCTGCATGTCCATGGAAAGATCTACGCTGCCATCTGTATAAACATGGAAACATTTACACGGCTATCTGTGTATTGATGGAAATATCAACAACGCCATCTGTACAAACATGGAAATATCTACACCACTATCTCTATAAACATGGAAATATCTGCAGAGCCATCGGTAAAACATGGATATACCTCTACAGTCATCAGTATAAACATGGAAATATCTACAATGCCATCTATATACACATGGAAATATCTACACAGCCATCTGTATAAACATGAAAATATCTACACTGCTATCTCTATAAACATGGAAATATCTACACCGCCATCTCTATAAACATGAAAATATCTACACTGCCATCTCCATAAACATGGAACTAACTACTCCGCCATCTGTATAAACATGGAAACATCTACACCGCCATCTGTGTGAATCAGGAAATATCTACAATGCCATCTGTGTAAAGATATAAATATCTGCACCGCGAGCTGTATAAACATGGAAATATCTACATCGCTATCTGTATCATCGTGGAAATACCAACACATCTATCGGTATAAACATGGAAATATCTACAACGCCATCTATATAAACATGGAAATATCTACACCGCTATGTCTATAAACATGGAAATACCTACACCGCTATCTCTATAAACATGGAAATATCTACACCGCTATCTGTATAAACATGGAAATATCTACACCGCTATCTGTATAAACATGGAAATATCTGCACAGCGATCTGTATAAACATGGAAATATCTACACCGCGATCTTTATAAACATGGTAATATCTACACCACCATCTATATAAACTTGGAAATATCTACACCGCCATCTGCATAAACATGGAAATATCTACAATGCCATCTGTAGAAAGATGGAAATATCTACACCGCAATCTGTGTAAACATGGAAATATCTACACCGATATCTGTAAAAACATGGAAATATATACACCGCTATCTGTATAAACATGGAAATATCTACACCACTCTGTATAAACATGGAAATATCTACAGCGCCATCTCTATAAACATTGAAATATCTCCACTGCCATCTGTAAAACATGGAAATATCTACACAGTCATCTGAATAAACATGGAAATATCTACACCACCATCTGTATAAACATGGAAATACCTACAATACCATCTGTATACACATGGAAATATGTACACAGACAACTCTATAAGTATGGAAATAACTACACCTCCATCTGTATAAACATGGAAATATCTACACTGCCATCTGTAGAAAGATGGAAATATCTACACCGCTATCTCTATAAATATGGAAATATCTACACCGCCATCTCTATAAACATGAAAATATCTACACTGCCATCTCCATAAAGATGGAAGTATCTACTCCCCCATGTGTATAAACACGGAAACATCTACACCACCATCTGTGAAAACATGGAAATATCTACACCGCTATCTGTATAAACATGGAAATATCTACACCGCCATCTGCATGTCCATGGAAATATCTACGCTGCCATCTGTATAAACATGGAAATATCTACACGGCCATCTGTGTATAGATGGAATTATCAACAACGCCATCTGTACAAACATGGAAATATCTACACCGCTATCTCTATAAACATGGAAATATCTGCAGAGCCATCGGTAAAACATGGAATTACCTCTACAGTCATCTGTATAAACATGTAAATATCTACACTGCTATCTCTATAAACATGGAAATATCTACACCGCCATCTCTATAAACATGAAAATATCTACACTGCCATCTCCATCAACATGGAACTAACTACTCCGCCATCTGTATAAACATGGAAACATCTACACCGCCATCTGTGTGAATAAGGAAATATCTACAATGCCATCTGTATAAAGATATAAATATCTGCACCGCGAGCTGTATAAACATGGAAATATCTACATCGCTATCTGTATAAACGTAGAAATACCAACACATCTATCGGTATAAACATGGA
This sequence comes from Pan paniscus, assembly GCF_029289425.2. Classification (NCBI taxonomy): domain Eukaryota; kingdom Metazoa; phylum Chordata; class Mammalia; order Primates; family Hominidae; genus Pan; species Pan paniscus. The sequence goes on from NC_073256.2 coordinate 7,335,478, forward strand.
AATATCTACAACGCCATCTATATAAACATGGATATATCTACACTGCTATGTCTATAAACATGGAAATACCTACACCGCTATCTCTATAAACATGGAAATATCTACACTGCTATCTGTATTAACATGGAAATATCTACAACGCTATCTGTATAAACATGGAAATATCTACACCGCGATCTGTATAAACATGGAAATATCTACACCGTGATCTGTATAAACATGGAAATATCTTCACCATGATCTGTATAAACATGGAAATATCTACACCGCTATCTGTATAAACATGGTAATATCTACACCACCGTCTATATAAACATGGAAGTATCTACACCGCCATCTGCATAAACATGGATACATCTACAATGCCATCTGTAGAAAGATGGAAATATCTACACCGCAATCTGTGTAAACATGGAAATATCTACACCGTTATCTGTAAAACATGGAAATATCTACACCGCTATCTGTATAAACATGGAAATATCTACACCGCGATCTGTATAAACATGGAATATCTACAGCGCCATCTCTATAAACATTGAAATATCTACACTGCCATCTGTAAAAACATGGAAATATCTACACAGTCATCTGAATAAACATGGAAATATCTACACCACCATCTGTATAAACATGGAAATACCTACAATACCATCTGTATACACATGGAAATATCTACACAGACATCTGTATAAGTATGGAAATATCTACACCGCCATCTGTATAAACATGGAAATATCTACACTGCCATCTGTAGAAAGATGGAATTATCTACACCGCTATCTCTATAAATATGGAAATATCTACACCGCCATCACTATAAACATGAAAATATCTACACTGCCATCTCCATAAAGATGGAAGTATCTACCCCGCCATGTGTATAAACACGGAAATATCTACACCACCATCTGTGAAAACATGGAAATATCTACACCGCTATCTGTATAAACATGGAAACATCTACACCGCCATCTGCATGTCCATGGAAATATCTACGCTGCCATCTGTATAAACATGGAAATATCTACACGGCCATCTGTGTATAGATGGAAATATCAACATCGCCATCTGTACAAACATGGAAATATCTACACCGCTATCTCTATAAACATGGAAATATCTGCACAGCCATCTGTAAAACATGGAAATAACTCTACAGTCATCTGTATAAACATGGAAATATCTACAATGCCAACTGTATACACATGGAAATATCTACACAGCCATCTGTTTAAGCATGTAAATATCTACACTGCTATCTCTATAAACATGGAAATATCTACACCGCCATCTCTATAAACATGAAAATATCTACACTGCCATCTCCATAAACATGGAACTAACTACTCCGCCATCTGTATAAACATGGAAATATCTACACCGCCATCTGTGTGAATAAGGAAATATCTACAATGCCATCTGTATAAAGATATAAATCTCTGCACCGGGAGCTGTATAAACATGGAAATATCTACATCGCTATCTGTATAAACGTGGAAATACCAACACATCTATCGGTATAAACATGGAAATATCTACAACGCCATCTATATAAACATGGAAATATCTACACTGCTATGTCTATAAACATGGAAATACCTACACCGCTATCTCTATTAACATGGAAATATCTACACCGCTATCTGTATAAACATGGAAATATCTACACCGCTATCTGTATAAACATGGAAATATGTACACAGCGATCTGTATAAACATGGAAATATCTACTCCGCGATCTGTATAAACATGGAAATATCTTCACCACGATCTGTATAAACATGGAAATATCTACACCGCTATTTGTATAAACATGGTAATACCTACACTACCATCTATATAAACATGGAAATATCTACACCGCCATCTGCATAAACATGGAAATATCTACAATGCCATCTGTAGAAAGATGGAAATATCTACACCGCAATCTGTGTAAACATGGAAATATCTACACCGATATCTGTAAAAACATGGAAATATCTACACCGCTATCTGTATAAACATGGAAATACCTACACGGCGATCTGTATAAACATGGAAATATCTACAGCGCCATCTCTATAAACATTGAAATATCTACACTGCCATCTGTAAAACATGGAAATATCTACACAGTCATCTGAATAAACATGGAAATATCTACACCACCATCTGTATAAACATGGACATACCTACAATACCATCTGTATACACATGGAAATATCTACACAGACATCTCTATAAGTATGGAAATATCTACACCGCCATCTGTATAAACATGGAGATATCTACACTGCCATCTGTTGAAAGATGGAAATATCTACACCGCGATCTGTATAAACATGGAAATATCTTCACCACGATCTGTATAAACATGGAAATATCTACACCGCTATCTGTATAAACATGGTAATATCTACACCACCATCTATATAAACATGGAAATATCTACACCGCCATCTGCATAAACATGGAAATATCTACAATGCCATCTGCAGAAAGATGGAAATATCTACACCGCAATCTGTGTAAACATGGAAATATCTACACCGATATCTGTAAAAACATGGAAATATATACACCGCTATCTGTATAAACATGGAAATATCTACACCACTCTGTATAAACATGGAAATATCTACAGAGCCATCTCTATAAACATTGAAATATCTCCACTGCCATCTGTAAAACATGGAAATATCTACACAGTTATCTGAATAAACATGGAAATATCTACACCACCATCTGTATAAACATGGAAATACCTACAATACCATCTGTATACACATGGAAATATGTACACAGACAACTCTATAATTATGGAAATAACTACACCGCCATCTGTATAAACATGGAAATATCTACACTGCCATCTGTAGAAAGATGGAAATATCTACACCGCTATCTCTATAAATATGGAAATATCTACACCGCCATCTCTATAAACATGAAAATATCTACAATGCCATCTCCATAAAGATGGAAGTATCTACTCCCCCATGTGTATAAACACGGAAACATCTACACCACCATCTGTGAAAACATGGAAATATCTACACCGCTATCTCTATAAACATGGAAATATCTGCAGAGCCATCGGTAAAACATGGAATTACCTCTACAGTCATCTGTATAAACATGTAAATATCTACACTGCTATCTCTATAAACATGGAAATATCTACACCGCCATCTCTATAAACATGAAAATATCTACACTGCCATCTCCATAAACATGGAACTAACTACTCCGCCATCTGTATAAACATGGAAACATCTACACCGCCATCTGTGTGAATAAGGAAATATCTACAATGCCATCTGTATAAAGATATAAATATCTGCACCGCGAGCTGTATAAACATGGAAATATCTACATCGCTATCTGTATAAACGTAGAAATACCAACACATCTATCGGTATAAACATGGAAATATCTACAACGCCATCTATATAAACATGGATATATCTACACTGCTATGTCTATAAACATGGAAATACCTACACCGCTATCTCTATAAACATGGAAATATCTACACTGCTATCTGTATTAACATGGAAATATCTACAACGCTATCTGTATAAACATGGAAATATCTACACCGCGATCTGTATAAACATGGAAATATCTACACCGTGATCTGTATAAACATGGAAATATCTTCACCATGATCTGTATAAACATGGAAATATCTACACCGCTATCTGTATAAACATGGTAATATCTACACCACCGTCTATATAAACATGGAAGTATCTACACCGCCATCTGCATAAACATGGATACATCTACAATGCCATCTGTAGAAAGATGGAAATATCTACACCGCAATCTGTGTAAACATGGAAATATCTACACCGTTATCTGTAAAACATGGAAATATCTACACCGCTATCTGTATAAACATGGAAATATCTACACCGCGATCTGTATAAACATGGAATATCTACAGCGCCATCTCTATAAACATTGAAATATCTACACTGCCATCTGTAAAAACATGGAAATATCTACACAGTCATCTGAATAAACATGGAAATATCTACACCACCATCTGTATAAACATGGAAATACCTACAATACCATCTGTATACACATGGAAATATCTACAAAGACATCTGTATAAGTATGGAAATATCTACACCGCCATCTGTATAAACATGGAAATATCTACACTGCCATCTGTAGAAAGATGGAATTATCTACACCGCTATCTCTATAAATATGGAAATATCTACACCGCCATCTCTATAAACATGAAAATATCTACACTGCCATCTCCATAAAGATGGAAGTATCTACTCCGCCATGTGTATAAACACGGAAATATCTACACCACCATCTGTGAAAACATGGAAATATCTACACAGCTATCTGTATAAACATGGAAATATCTACACTGCCATCTGCATGTCCACGGAAATATCTACGCTGCCATCTGTATAAACATGGAAATATCTACACGGCCATCTGTGAATAGATGGAAATATCAACATCGCCATCTGTACAAACATGGAAATATCTACACCGCTATCTCTATAAACATGGAAATATCTGCAGAGCCATCGGTAAAACATGGAAATACCTCTACAGTCATCAGTATAAACATGGAATTATCTGCAGAGCCATCGGTAAAACATGGAAATACCTCTACAGTCATCAGTATAAACATGGAAATATCTACAATGCCATCTATATACACATGGAAATAGCTACACAGCCATCTGTATAAACATTAAAAAATCTACACTGCTATCTCTATAAACATGGAAACATCTACACCGCCATCTGTGTGAATAAGGAAATATCTACAACGCCATCTGTATAAAGATATAAATATCTGCACCGCGAGCTGTATAAACATGGAAATATCTACATCGCTATCTGTATCAATGTGGAAATACCAACACATCTATCGGTATAAACATGGAAATATCTACAACGCCATCTATATAAACATGGAAATATCTACACCGCTATGTCTATAAACATGGAAATACCTACACCGCTATCTCTATAAACATGGAAATATCTACACCGCTATCTGTATAAACATGGAAATATCTGCACAGCGATCTGTATAAACATGGAAATATCTACACCGCGATCTGTATAAACATGGAAATATCTTCACCACGATCTGTATAAACATGGAAATATCTACACCGCTATCTGTATAAACATGGTAATATCTACACCACCATCTATATAAACATGGAAATATCTACACCGCCATCTGCATAAACATGGAAATATCTACAATGCCATCTGTAGAAAGATGGAAATATCTACACCGCAATCTGTGTAAACATGGAAATATCTACACCGATATCTGTAAAAACATGGAAATATATACACCGCTATCTGTATAAACATGGAAATATCTACACCGCACTCTGTATAAACATGGAAATATCTACAGCGCCATCTCTATAAACATTGAAATATCTTCACTGCCTTCTGTAAAACATGGAAATATCTACACAGTCGTCTGAATAAACATGGAAATATCTACACCACCATCTGTATAAACATGGAGATACCTACAATACCATCTGTATACACATGGAAATATCTACACAGACATCTCTATAAGTATGGAAATATCTACACCGCCATCTGTATAAACATGGAAATATCTACACTGCCATCTGTAGAAAGATGGAAATATCTACACCGCTATCTCTACAAATATGGAAATTTCTACACCGCCATCTCTATAAACATGAAAATATCTACACTGCCATCTCCATAAAGATGGAAGTATCTACTCCGCCATGTGTATAAACACGGAAATATCTACACCACCATCTGTGAAAACATGGAAATATCTACACCGCTCTCTGTATAAACATGGAAATATCTACACCGCCATCTGCATGTCCATGGAAAGATCTACGCTGCCATCTGTATAAACATGGAAACATTTACACGGCTATCTGTGTATTGATGGAAATATCAACAACGCCATCTGTACAAACATGGAAATATCTACACCACTATCTCTATAAACATGGAAATATCTGCAGAGCCATCGGTAAAACATGGATATACCTCTACAGTCATCAGTATAAACATGGAAATATCTACAATGCCATCTATATACACATGGAAATATCTACACAGCCATCTGTATAAACATGAAAATATCTACACTGCTATCTCTATAAACATGGAAATATCTACACCGCCATCTCTATAAACATGAAAATATCTACACTGCCATCTCCATAAACATGGAACTAACTACTCCGCCATCTGCATAAACATGGAAACATCTACACCGCCATCTGTGTGAATAAGGAAATATCTACAATGCCATCTGTATAAAGATATAAATATCTGCACCGCGAGCTGTATAAACATGGAAATATCTACATCGCTATCTGCATAAACGTGGAAATACCAACACATCTATCGGTATAAACATGGAAATATCTACAACGCCATCTATATAAACATGGAAATATCTACACTGCTATGTCTATAAACATGGAAATACCTACACCGCTATCTCTATTAACATGGAAATATCTACACCGCTATCTATATAAACATGGAAATATCTACACCGCTATCTGTATAAACATGGAAATATTTACACAGCGATCTGTATAAACATGGTAATATCTACACTACCATCTATATAAACATGGAAATATCTACACCGCCATCTGCATAAACATGGAAATATCTACAATGCCATCTGTAGAAAGATGGAAATATCTACACCGCAATCTGTGTAAACATGGAAATATCTACACCGATATCTGTAAAAACATGGAAATATCTACACCGCTATCTGTATAATCATGGAAATAACTACACCGCGATCTGTATAAACATGGAAATATCTACAGCGCCATCTCTATACACATTGAAATATCTACACTGCCATATGTAAAACATGGAAATATCTACACAGTCGTCTGAATAAACATGGAAATATCTACACCACCATCTGTATAAACATGGAGATACCTACAATACCATCTGTATACACATGGAAATATCTAAACAGACTTCTCTATAAGTATGGAAATATCTACACCGCCATCTGTATAAACATGGAAATATCTACACTGCCATCTGTAGAAAGATGGAAATATCTACACCGCTATCTCTACAAATATGGAAATATCTACACCGCCATCTCTATAAACATGAAAATATCTACACTGCCATCTCCATAAAGATGGAAGTATCTAATCCGCCATGTGTATAAACACGGAAATATCTACACCACCATCTGTGAAAACATGGATATATCTACACCGCTCTCTGTATAAACATGGAAATATCTACACCGCCATCTGCATGTCCATGGAAAGATCTACGCTGCCATCTGTATAAACATGGAAACATTTACACGGCTATCTGTGTATTGATGGAAATATCAACAACGCCATCTGTACAAACATGGAAATATCTACACCACTATCTCTATAAACATGGAAATATCTGCAGAGCCATCGGTAAAACATGGATATACCTCTACAGTCATCAGTATAAACATGGAAATATCTACAATGCCATCTATATACACATGGAAATATCTACACAGCCATCTGTATAAACATGAAAATATCTACACTGCTATCTCTATAAACATGGAAATATCTACACCGCCATCTCTATAAACATGAAAATATCTACACTGCCATCTCCATAAACATGGACCTAACTACTCCGCCATCTGTATAAACATGGAAACATCTACACCGCCATCTGTGTGAATCAGGAAATATCTACAATGCCATCTATGTAAAGATATAAATATCTGCACCGCGAGCTGTATAAACATGGAAATATCTACATCGCTATCTGCATCATCGTGGAAATACCAACACATCTATCGGTATAAACATGGAAATATCTACAACGCCATCTATATAAACATGGAAATATCTACACCGCTATGTCTATAAACATGGAAATACCTACACCGCTATCTCTATAAACATGGAAATATCTACACCGCTATCTGTATAAACATGGAAATATCTACACCGCTATCTGTATAAACATGGAAATATCTGCACAGCGATCTGTATAAACATGGAAATATCTACACCGCGATCTGTATAAACATGGAAATATCTTCACCACGATCTGTATAAACATGGAAATATCTACACCGCTATCTGTATAAACATGGTAATATCTACACCACCATCTATATAAACATGGAAATATCTACACCGCCATCTGCATAAACATGGAAATATCTACAATGCCATCTGTAGAAAGATGGAAATATCTACACCGCAATCTGTGTAAACATGGAAATATCTACACCGATATCTGTAAAAACATGGAAATATATACACCGCTATCTGTATAAACATGGAAATATCTACACCACTCTGTATAAACATGGAAATATCTACAGCGCCATCTCTATAAACATTGAAATATCTCCACTGCCATCTGTAAAACATGGAAATATCTACACAGTCATCTGAATAAACATGGAAATATCTACACCACCATCTGTATAAACATGGAAATACCTACAATACCATCTGTATACACATGGAAATATGTACACAGACAACTCTATAAGTATGGAAATAACTACACCGCCATCTGTATAAACATGGAAATATCTACACTGCCATCTGTAGAAAGATGGAAATATCTACACCGCTATCTCTATAAATACGGAAATATCTACACCGCCATCTCTATAAACATGAAAATATCTACACTGCCATCTCCATAAAGATGGAAGTATCTACTCCCCCATGTGTATAAACACGGAAACATCTACACCACCATCTGTGAAAACATGGAAATATCTACACCGCTATCTGTATAAACATGGAAATATCTACACCGCCATCTGCATGTCCATGGAAATATCTACGCTGCCATCTGTATAAACATGGAAATATCTACACGGCCATCTGTGTATAGATGGAATTATCAACAACGCCATCTGTACAAACATGGAAATATCTCCACCGCTATCTCTATAAACATGGAAATATCTGCAGAGCCATCGGTAAAACATGGAATTACCTCTACAGTCATCTGTATAAACATGTAAATATCTACACTGCTATCTCAATAAACATGGAAATATCTACACCGCCATCTCTATAAACATGAAAATATCTACACTGCCATCTCCATAAACATGGAACTAACTACTCCGCCATCTGTATAAACATGGAAACATCTACACCGCCATCTGTGTGAATGAGGAAATATCTACAATGCCATCTGTATAAAGATATAAATATCTGCACCGCGAGCTGTATAAACATGGAAATATCTACATCGCTATCTGTATAAACGTAGAAATACCAACACATATATCGGTATAAACATGGAAATATCTACAACGCCATCTATATAAACATGGATATATCTACACTGCTATGTCTATAAACAAGGAAATACCTACACCGCTATCTCTATAAACATGGAAATATCTACACTGCTATCTGTATTAACATGGAAATATCTACAACGCTATCTGTATAAACATGGAAATATCTACACCGCGATCTGTATAAACATGGAAATATCTACACCGTGATCTGTATAAACATGGAAATATCTTCACCATGATCTGTATAAACATGGAAATATCTACACCGCTATCTGTATAAACATGGTAATATCTACACCACCGTCTATATAAACATGGAAGTATCTACACCGCCATCTGCATAAACATGGATACATCTACAATGCCATCTGTAGAAAGATGGAAATATCTACACCGCAATCTGTGTAAACATGGAAATATCTACACCGTTATCTGTAAAACATGGAAATATCTACACCGCTATCTGTATAAACATGGAAATATCTACACCGCGATCTGTATAAACATGGAATATCTACAGCGCCATCTCTATAAACATTGAAATATCTACACTGCCATCTGTAAAAACATGGAAATATCTACACAGTCATCTGAATAAACATGGAAATATCTACACCACCATCTGTATAAACATGGAAATACCTACAATACCATCTGTATACACATGGAAATATCTACACAGACATCTGTATAAGTATGGAAATATCTACACCGCCATCTGTATAAACATGGAAATATCTACACTGCCATCTGTAGAAAGATGGAATTATCTACACCGCTATCTCTATAAATATGGAAATATCTACACCGCCATCTCTATAAACATGAAAATATCTACACTGCCATCTCCATAAAGATGGAAGTATCTACTCCGCCATGTGTATAAACACGGAAATATCTACACCACCATCTGTGAAAACATGGAAATATCTACACCGCTATCTGTATAAACATGGAAATATCTACACCGCCATCTGCATGTCCATGGAAATATCTACGCTGCCATCTGTATAAACATGGAAATATCTACACGGCCATCTGTGTATAGATGGAAATATCAACATCGCCATCTGTACAAACATGGAAATATCTACACCGCTATCTCTATAAACATGGAAATATCTGCAGAGCCATCGGTAAAACATGGAAATACCTCTACAGTCATCAGTATAAACATGGAAATATCTACAATGCCATCTATATACACATGGAAATAGCTACACAGCCATCTGTATAAACATTAAAATATCTACACTGCTATCTCTATAAACATGGAAATATCTACACCGCCATCTCTATAAACATGAAAATATCTACACTGCCGTCTCCATAAACATGGAATTAACTACTCCGCCATCTGTATAAACATGGAAACATCTACACCGCCATCTGTGTGAATAAGGAAATATCTACAACGCCATCTGTATAAAGATATAAATATCTGCACCGCGAGCTGTATAAACATGGAAATATCTACATCGCTATCTGTATCAACGTGGAAATACCAACACATCTATCGGTATAAACATGGAAATATCTACAACGCCATCTATATAAACATGGAAATATCTACACCGCTATGTCTATAAACATGGAAATACCTACACCGCTATCACTATAAACATGGAAATATCTACACCGCTATCTGTATAAACATGGAAATATCTGCACAGCGATCTGTATAAACATGGAAATATCTACACCGCGATCTGTATAAACATGGAAATATCTTCACCACGATCTGTATAAACATGGAAATATCTACACCGCTATCTGTATAAACATGGTAATATCTACACCACCATCTATATAAACATGGAAATATCTACACCGCCATCTGCATAAACATGGAAATATCTACAATGCCATCTGTAGAAAGATGGAAATATCTACACCGCAATCTGTCTAAACATGGAAATATCTACACCGATATCTGTAAAAACATGGAAATATATACACCGCTATCTGTATAAACATGGAAATATCTACACCACACTCTGTATAAACATGGAAATATCTACAGCGACATCTCTATAAACATTGAAATATCTACACTGCCTTCTGTAAAACATGGAAATATCTACACAGTCATCTGAATAAACATGGAAATATCTACACCACAATCGGTATAAACATGGAAATACCTACAATACCATCTGTATACACATGGAAATATGAACACAGACAACTCTATAAGTATGGAAATATCTACACCGCCATCTGTATAAACATGGAAATATCTTCACTGCCATCTGTAGAAAGATGGAAAAATCTACACCGCTATCTCTATAAATATGGAAATATCTACACCGCCATCTCTATAAACATGAAAATATCTACACTGCCATCTCCAGAAAGATGGAAGTATCTACTCTGCCATGTGTATAAACACGGAAATATCCACACCACCATCTGTGAAAACATGGAAATATCTACACCGCTATCTGTATAAACATGGAAATATCTACACCGCAATCTGCATGTCCATGGAAATATCTACGCTGCCATCTGTATAAACATGGAAATATCTACACGGCCATCTGTGTATAGATGGAAATATCAACATCGCCATCTGTACAAACATGGAAATATCTACACCGCTATCTCTATAAACATGGAAATATCTGCACAGCCATCTGTAAAACATGGAAATAACTCTACAGTCATCTGTATAAACATGGAAATATCTACAATGCCAACTGTATACACATGGAAATATCTACACAGCCATCTGTATAAACATGTAAATATCTACACTGCTATCTCTATAAACATGGAAATATCTACACCGCCATCTCTATAAACCTGAAAATATCTACACTGCCATCTCCATAAACATGGAACTAACTACTCCGCCATCTGTATAAACATGGAAACATCTACACAGCCATCTGTGTGAATAAGGAAATATCTACAATGCCATCTGTATAAAGATATAAATATCTGCACCGCGAGCTGTATAAACATGGAAATATCTACATCGCTATCTGTATAAACGTGGAAATACCAACACATCTATCGGTATAAACATGGAAATATCTACAACGCCATCTATATAAACATGGAAATATCTACACTGCTATGTCTATAAACATGGAAATACCTACACCGCTATCTCTATTAACATGGAAATATCTACACCGCTATCTGTATAAACATGGAAATATCTACACCGCTATCTGTATAAACATGGAAATATTTACACAGCGATCTGTATAAACATGGAAATATCTACTCCGCGATCTGTATAAACATGGAAATATCTTCACCACGATCTGTATAAACATGGAAATATCTACACCGCTATCTGTATAAACATGGTAATATCTACACTACCATCTATATAAACATGGAAATATCTACACCGCCATCTGCATAAACATGGAAATATCTACAATGCCATCTGTATAAAGATGGAAATATCTACACCGCAATCTGTGTAAACATGGAAATATCTACACCGATATCTGTAAAAACATGGAAATATCTACACCGCTATCTGTATAAACATGGAAATAACTACACCGCGATCTGTATAAACATGGAAATATCTACAGCGCCATCTCTATAAACATTGAAATATCTACACTGCCATATGTAAAACATGGAAATATCTACACAGTCGTCTGAATAAACATGGAAATATCTACACCAACATCTGTATAAACATGGAGATACCTACAATACCATCTGTATACACATGGAAATATCTACACAGACATCTCTATAAGTATGGAAATATCTACACCGCCATCTGTATAAACATGGAAATATCTACACTGCCATCTGTAGAAAGATGGAAATATCTACACCGCTATCCCTACAAATATGGAAATATCTACACCGCCATCTCTATAAACATGAAAATATCTACACTGCCATCTCCATAAAGATGGAAGTATCTACTCCGCCATGTGTATAAACACGGAAATATCTACACCACCATCTGTGAAAACATGGAAATATCTACACCGCTCTCTGTATAAACATGGAAATATCTACACCGCCATCTGCATGTCCATGGAAAGATCTACGCTGCCATCTGTATAAACATGGAAACATTTACACGACTATCTGTGTATTGATGGAAATATCAACAACGCCATCTGTACAAACATGGAAATATCTACACCACTATCTCTATAAACATGGAAATATCTGCAGAGCCATCGGTAAAACATGGTTATACCTCTACAGTCATCAGTATAAACATGGAAATATCTACAATGCCATCTATATACACATGGAAATATCTACACAGCCATCTGTATAAACATGAAAATATCTACACTGCTATCTCTATAAACATGGAAATATCTACACCGCCATCTCTATAAACATGAAAATATCTACACTGCCATCTCCATAAACATGGAACTAACTACTCCGCCATCTGTATAAACATGGAAACATCTACACCGCCATCTGTGTGAATCAGGAAATATCTACAATGCCATCTGTGTAAAGATATAAATATCTGCACCGCGAGCTGTATAAACATGGAAATATCTACATCGCTATCTGTATCATCGTGGAAATACCAACACATCTATCGGTATAAACATGGAAATATCTACAACGCCATCTATATAAACATGGAAATATCTACACCGCTATGTCTATAAACATGGAAATACCTACACCGCTATCTCTATAAACATGGAAATATCTACACCGCTATCTGTATAAACATGGAAATATCTACACCGCTATCTGTATAAACATGGAAATATCTGCACAGCGATCTGTATAAACATGGAAATATCTACACCGCGATCTGTATAAACATGGAAATATCTTCACCACGATCTGTATAAACATGGAAATATCTACACCGCTATCTGTATAAACATGGTAATATCTACACCACCATCTATATAAACATGGAAATATCTACACCGCCATCTGCATAAACATGGAAATATCTACAATGCCATCTGTATAAAGATGGAAATATCTACACCGCAATCTGTGTAAACATGGAAATATCTACACCGATATCTGTAAAAACATGGAAATATATACACCGCTATCTGTATAAACATGGAAATATCTACACCAGTCTGTATAAACATGGAAATATCTACAGCGCCATCTCTATAAACATTGAAATATCTCCACTGCCATCTGTAAAACATGGAAATATCTACACAGTCATCTGAATAAACATGGTAATATCTACACCACCATCTGTATAAACATGGAAATACCTACAATACCATCTGTATACACATGTAAATATGTACACAGACAACTCTATAAGTATGGAAATAACTACACCGCCATCTGTATAAACATGGAAATATCTACACTGCCATCTGTAGAAAGATGGAAATATCTACACCGCTATCTCTATAAATATGGAAATATCTACACCGCCATCTCTATAAACATGAAAATATCTACACTGCCATCTCCATAAAGATGGAAGTATCTACTCCCCCATGTGTATAAACACGGAAACATCTACACCACCATCTGTGAAAACATGGAAATATCTACACCGCTATCTGTATAAACATGGAAATATCTACAACGCCGTTTGCATGTCCATGGAAATATCTACGCTGCCATCTGTATAAACATGGAAATATCTACACGGCCATCTGTGTATAGATGGAATTATCAACAACGCCATCTGTACAAACATGGAAATATCTACACCGCTATCTCTATAAACATGGAAATATCTGCAGAGCCATCGGTAAAACATGGAATTACCTCTACAGTCATCTGTATAAACATGTAAATATCTACACTGCTATCTCTATAAACATGGAAATATCTACACCACCATCTCTATAAACATGAAAATATCTACACTGCCATCTCCATAAACATGGAACTAACTACTCCGCCATCTGTATAAACATGGAAACATCTACACCGCCATCTGTGTGAATAAGGAAATATCTACAATGCCATCTGTATAAAGATATAAATATCTGCACCGCGAGCTGTATAAACATGGAAATATCTACATCGCTATCTGTATAAACGTAGAAATACCAACACATCTATCGGTATAAACATGGAAATATCTACAACGCCATCTATATAAACATGGATATATCTACACTGCTATGTCTATAAACATGGAAATAACTACACCGCTATCTCTATAAACATGGAAATATCTACACTGCTATCTGTATTAACATGGAAATATCTACAACGCTATCTGTATAAACATGGAAATATCTACACCGCGATCTGTATAAACATGGAAATATCTACACCGTGATCTGTATAAACATGGAAATATCTTCACCATGATCTGTATAAACATGGAAATATCTACACCGCTATCTGTATAAACATGGTAATATCTACACCACCGTCTATATAAACATGGAAGTATCTACACCGCCATCTGCATAAACATGGATACATCTACAATGCCATCTGTAGAAAGATGGAAATATCTACACCGCAATCTGTGTAAACATGGAAATATCTACACCGTTATCTGTAAAACATGGAAATATCTACACCGCTATCTGTATAAACATGGAAATATCTACACCGCGATCTGTATAAACATGGAATATCTACAGCGCCATCTCTATAAACATTGAAATATCTACACTGCCATCTGTAAAAACATGGAAATATCTACACAGTCATCTGAATAAACATGGAAATATCTACACCACCATCTGTATAAACATGGAAATACCTACAATACCATCTGTATACACATGGAAATATCTACACAGACATCTGTATAAGTATGGAAATATCTACACCGCCATCTGTATAAACATGGAAATATCTACACTGCCATCTGTAGAAAGATGGAATTATCTACACCGCTATCTCTATAAATATGGAAATAACTACACCGCCATCTCTATAAACATGAAAATATCTACACTGCCATCTCCATAAAGATGGAAGTATCTACTCCGCCATGTGTATAAACACGGAAATATCTACACCACCATCTGTGAAAACATGGAAATATCTACACCGCTATCTGTATAAACATGGAAATATCTACACCGCCATCTGCATGTCCATGGAAATATCTACGCTGCCATCTGTATAAACATGGAAATATCTACACGGCCATCTGTGTATAGATGGAAATATCAACATCGCCATCTGTACAAACATGGAAATATCTACACCGCTATCTCTATAAACATGGAAATATCTGCAGAGCCATCGGTAAAACATGGAAATACCTCTACAGTCATCAGTATAAACATGGAAATATCTACAATGCCATCTATATACACATGGAAATAGCTACACAGCCATCTGTATAAACATTAAAATATCTACACTGCTATCTCTATAAACATGGAAATATCTACACCGCCATCTCTATAAACATGAAAATATCTACACTGCCATCTCCATAAACATGGAACTAACTATTCCGCCATCTGTATAAACATGGAAACATCTACACCGCCATCTGTGTGAATAAGGAAATATCTACAACGCCATCTGTATAAAGATATAAATATCTGCACCGCGAGCTGTATAAACATGGAAATATCTACATCGCTATCTGTATCAATGTGGAAATACCAACACATCTATCGGTATAAACATGGAAATATCTACAACGCCATCTATATAAACATGGAAATATCTACACCGCTATGTCTATAAACATGGAAATACCTACACCGCTATCTCTATAAACATGGAAATATCTACACCGCTATCTGTATAAACATGGAAATATCTGCACAGCGATCTGTATAAACATGGAAATATCTACACCGCGATCTGTATAAACATGGAAAAATCTTCACCACGATCTGTATAAACATGGAAATATCTACACCGCTATCTGTATAAACATGGTAATATCTACACCACCATCTATATAAACATGGAAATATCTACACCGCCATCTGCATAAACATGGAAATATCTACAATGCCATCTGTAGAAAGATGGAAATATCTACACCGCAATCTGTGTAAACATGGAAATATCTACACCGATATCTGTAAAAACATGGAAATATCTACACCGCTATCTGTATAAACATGGAAATATCTACACCGCACTCTGTATAAACATGGAAATATCTACAGCACCATCTCTATAAACATTGAAATATCTTCACTGCCTTCTGTAAAACATGGAAATATCTACACAGTCGTCTGAATAAACATGGAAATATCTACACCACCATCTGTATAAACATGGAGATACCTACAATACCATCTGTATACACATGGAAATATCTACACAGACATCTCTATAAGTATGGAAATATCTACACCGCCATCTGTATAAACATGGAAATATCTACACTGCCATCTGTAGAAAGATGGAAATATCTACACCGCTATCTCTACAAATATGGAAATTTCTACACCGCCATCTCTATAAACATGAAAATATCTACACTGCCATCTCCATAAAGATGGAAGTATCTACTCCGCCATGTGTATAAACACGGAAATATCTACACCACCATCTGTGAAAACATGGAAATATCTACACCGCTCTCTGTATAAACATGGAAATATCTACACCGCCATCTGCATGTCCATGGAAAGATCTACGCTGCCATCTGTATAAACATGGAAACATTTACACGGCTATCTGTGTATTGATGGAAATATCAACAACGCCATCTGTACAAACATGGAAATATCTACACCACTATCTCTATAAACATGGAAATATCTGCAGAGCCATCGGTAAAACATGGATATACCTCTACAGTCATCAGTATAAACATGGAAATATCTACAATGCCATCTATATACACATGGAAATATCTACACAGCCATCTGTATAAACATGAAAATATCTACACTGCTATCTCTATAAACATGGAAATATCTACACCGCCATCTCTATAAACATGAAAATATCTACACTGCCATCTCCATAAACATGGAACTAACTACTCCGCCATCTGTATAAACATGGAAACATCTACACCGCCATCTGTGTGAATCAGGAAATATCTACAATGCCATCTGTGTAAAGATATAAATATCTGCACCGCGAGCTGTATAAACATGGAAATATCTACATCGCTATCTGTATCATCGTGGAAATACCAACACATCTATCGGTATAAACATGGAAATATCTACAACGCCATCTATATAAACATGGAAATATCTACACCGCTATGTCTATAAACATGGAAATACCTACACCGCTATCTCTATAAACATGGAAATATCTACACCGCTATCTGTATAAACATGGAAATATCTACACCGCTATCTGTATAAACATGGAAATATCTGCACAGCGATCTGTATAAACATGGAAATATCTACACCGCGATCTTTATAAACATGGAAATATCTTCACCACGATCTGTATAAACATGGAAATATCTACACCACTATCTGTATAAACATGGTAATATCTACACCACCATCTATATAAACTTGGAAATATCTACACCGCCATCTGCATAAACATGGAAATATCTACAATGCCATCTGTAGAAAGATGGAAATATCTACACCGCAATCTGTGTAAACATGGAAATATCTACACCGATATCTGTAAAAACATGGAAATATATACACCGCTATCTGTATAAACATGGAAATATCTACACCACTCTGTATAAACATGGAAATATCTACAGCGCCATCTCTATAAACATTGAAATATCTCCACTGCCATCTGTAAAACATGGAAATATCTACACAGTCATCTGAATAAACATGGAAATATCTACACCACCATCTGTATAAACATGGAAATACCTACAATACCATCTGTATACACATGGAAATATGTACACAGACAACTCTATAAGTGTGGAAATAACTACACCGCCATCTGTATAAACATGGAAATATCTACACTGCCATCTGTAGAAAGATGGAAATATCTACACCGCTATCTCTATAAATATGGAAATATCTACACCGCCATCTCTATAAACATGAAAATATCTACACTGCCATCTCCATAAAGATGGAAGTATCTACTCCCCCATGTGTATAAACACGGAAACATCTACACCACCATCTGTGAAAACATGGAAATATCTACACCGCTATCTGTATAAACATGGAAATATCTACACCGCCATCTGCATGTCCATGGAAATATCTACGCTGCCATCTGTATAAACATGGAAATATCTACACGGCCATCTGTGTATAGATGGAATTATCAACAACGCCATCTGTACAAACATGGAAATATCTACACCGCTATCTCTATAAACATGGAAATATCTGCAGAGCCATCGGTAAAACATGGAATTACCTCTACAGTCATCTGTATAAACATGTAAATATCTACACTGCTATCTCTATAAACATGGAAATATCTACACCGCCATCTCTATAAACATGAAAATATCTACACTGCCATCTCCATAAACATGGAACTAACTACTCCGCCATCTGTATAAACATGGAAACATCTACACCGCCATCTGTGTGAATAAGGAAATATCTACAATGCCATCTGTATAAAGATATAAATATCTGCACCGCGAGCTGTATAAACATGGAAATATCTACATCGCTATCTGTATAAACGTAGAAATACCAACACATCTATCGGTATAAACATGGAAATATCTACAACGCCATCTATATAAACATGGATATATCTACACTGCTATGTCTATAAACATGGAAATACCTACACCGCTATCTCTATAAACATGGAAATATCTACACTGCTATCTGTATTAACATGGAAATATCTACAACGCTATCTGTATAAACATGGAAATATCTACACCGCGATCTGTATAAACATGGAAATATCTACACCGTGATCTGTATAAACATGGAAATATCTTCACCATGATCTGTATAAACATGGAAATATCTACACCGCTATCTGTATAAACATGGTAATATCTACACCACCGTCTATATAAACATGGAAGTATCTACACCGCCATCTGCATAAACATGGATACATCTACAATGCCATCTGTAGAAAGATGGAAATATCTACACCGCAATCTGTGTAAACATGGAAATATCTACACCGTTATCTGTAAAACATGGAAATATCTACACCGCTATCTGTATAAACATGGAAATATCTACACCGCGATCTGTATAAACATGAAATATCTACAGCGCCATCTCTATAAACATTGAAATATCTACACTGCCATCTGTAAAAACATGGAAATATCTACACAGTCATCTGAATAAACATGGAAATATCTACACCACCGTCTGTATAAACATGGAAATACCTACAATACCATCTGTATACACATGGAAATATCTACACAGACATCTGTATAAGTATGGAAATATCTACACCGCCATCTGTATAAACATGGAAATATCTACACTGCCATCTGTAGAAAGATGGAATTATCTACACCGCTATCTCTATAAATATGGAAATATCTACACCGCCATCTCTATAAACATGAAAATATCTACACTGCCATCTCCATAAAGATGGAAGTATCTACTCCGCCATGTGTATAAACACGGAAATATCTACACCACCATCTGTGAAAACATGGAAATATCTACACCGCTATCTGTATAAACATGGAAATATCTACACCGCCATCTGCATGTCCATGGAAATATCTACGCTGCCATCTGTATAAACATGGAAATATCTACACGGCCATCTGTGTATAGATGGAAATATCAACATCGCCATCTGTACAAACATGGAAATATCTACACCGCTATCTCTATAAACATGGAAATATCTGCAGAGCCATCGGTAAAACATGGAAATACCTCTACAGTCATCAGTATAAACATGGAAATATCTACAATGCCATCTATATACACATGGAAATAGCTACACAGCCATCTGTATAAACATTAAAATATCTACACTGCTATCTCTATAAACATGGAAATATCTACACCGCCATCTCTATAAACATGAAAATATCTACACTGCCATCTCCATAAACATGGAACTAACTATTCCGCCATCTGTATAAACATGGAAACATCTACACCGCCATCTGTGTGAATAAGGAAATATCTACAACGCCATCTGTATAAAGATATAAATATCTGCACCGCGAGCTGTATAAACATGGAAATATCTACATCGCTATCTGTATCAATGTGGAAATACCAACACATCTATCGGTATAAACATGGAAATATCTACAACGCCATCTATATAAACATGGAAATATCTACACCGCTATGTCTATAAACATGGAAATACCTACACCGCTATCTCTATAAACATGGAAATATCTACACCGCTATCTGTATAAACATGGAAATATCTGCACAGCGATCTGTATAAACATGGAAATATCTACACCGCGATCTGTATAAACATGGAAAAATCTTCACCACGATCTGTATAAACATGGAAATATCTACACCGCTATCTGTATAAACATGGTAATATCTACACCACCATCTATATAAACATGGAAATATCTACACCGCCATCTGCATAAACATGGAAATATCTACAATGCCATCTGTAGAAAGATGGAAATATCTACACCGCAATCTGTGTAAACATGGAAATATCTACACCGATATCTGTAAAAACATGGAAATATCTACACCGCTATCTGTATAAACATGGAAATATCTACACCGCACTCTGTATAAACATGGAAATATCTACAGCACCATCTCTATAAACATTGAAATATCTTCACTGCCTTCTGTAAAACATGGAAATATCTACACAGTCGTCTGAATAAACATGGAAATATCTACACCACCATCTGTATAAACATGGAGATACCTACAATACCATCTGTATACACATGGAAATATCTACACAGACATCTCTATAAGTATGGAAATATCTACACCGCCATCTGTATAAACATGGAAATATCTACACTGCCATCTGTAGAAAGATGGAAATATCTACACCGCTATCTCTACAAATATGGAAATTTCTACACCGCCATCTCTATAAACATGAAAATATCTACACTGCCATCTCCATAAAGATGGAAGTATCTACTCCGCCATGTGTATAAACACGGAAATATCTACACCACCATCTGTGAAAACATGGAAATATCTACACCGCTCTCTGTATAAACATGGAAATATCTACACCGCCATCTGCATGTCCATGGAAAGATCTACGCTGCCATCTGTATAAACATGGAAACATTTACACGGCTATCTGTGTATTGATGGAAATATCAACAACGCCATCTGTACAAACATGGAAATATCTACACCACTATCTCTATAAACATGGAAATATCTGCAGAGCCATCGGTAAAACATGGATATACCTCTACAGTCATCAGTATAAACATGGAAATATCTACAATGCCATCTATATACACATGGAAATATCTACACAGCCATCTGTATAAACATGAAAATATCTACACTGCTATCTCTATAAACATGGAAATATCTACACCGCCATCTCTATAAACATGAAAATATCTACACTGCCATCTCCATAAACATGGAACTAACTACTCCGCCATCTGTATAAACATGGAAACATCTACACCGCCATCTGTGTGAATCAGGAAATATCTACAATGCCATCTGTGTAAAGATATAAATATCTGCACCGCGAGCTGTATAAACATGGAAATATCTACATCGCTATCTGTATCATCGTGGAAATACCAACACATCTATCGGTATAAACATGGAAATATCTACAACGCCATCTATATAAACATGGAAATATCTACACCGCTATGTCTATAAACATGGAAATACCTACACCGCTATCTCTATAAACATGGAAATATCTACACCGCTATCTGTATAAACATGGAAATATCTACACCGCTATCTGTATAAACATGGAAATATCTGCACAGCGATCTGTATAAACATGGAAATATCTACACCGCGATCTTTATAAACATGGAAATATCTTCACCACGATCTGTATAAACATGGAAATATCTACACCACTATCTGTATAAACATGGTAATATCTACACCACCATCTATATAAACTTGGAAATATCTACACCGCCATCTGCATAAACATGGAAATATCTACAATGCCATCTGTAGAAAGATGGAAATATCTACACCGCAATCTGTGTAAACATGGAAATATCTACACCGATATCTGTAAAAACATGGAAATATATACACCGCTATCTGTATAAACATGGAAATATCTACACCACTCTGTATAAACATGGAAATATCTACAGCGCCATCTCTATAAACATTGAAATATCTCCACTGCCATCTGTAAAACATGGAAATATCTACACAGTCATCTGAATAAACATGGAAATATCTACACCACCATCTGTATAAACATGGAAATACCTACAATACCATCTGTATACACATGGAAATATGTACACAGACAACTCTATAAGTGTGGAAATAACTACACCGCCATCTGTATAAACATGGAAATATCTACACTGCCATCTGTAGAAAGATGGAAATATCTACACCGCTATCTCTATAAATATGGAAATATCTACACCGCCATCTCTATAAACATGAAAATATCTACACTGCCATCTCCATAAAGATGGAAGTATCTACTCCCCCATGTGTATAAACACGGAAACATCTACACCACCATCTGTGAAAACATGGAAATATCTACACCGCTATCTGTATAAACATGGAAATATCTACACCGCCATCTGCATGTCCATGGAAATATCTACGCTGCCATCTGTATAAACATGGAAATATCTACACGGCCATCTGTGTATAGATGGAATTATCAACAACGCCATCTGTACAAACATGGAAATATCTACACCGCTATCTCTATAAACATGGAAATATCTGCAGAGCCATCGGTAAAACATGGAATTACCTCTACAGTCATCTGTATAAACATGTAAATATCTACACTGCTATCTCTATAAACATGGAAATATCTACACCGCCATCTCTATAAACATGAAAATATCTACACTGCCATCTCCATAAACATGGAACTAACTACTCCGCCATCTGTATAAACATGGAAACATCTACACCGCCATCTGTGTGAATAAGGAAATATCTACAATGCCATCTGTATAAAGATATAAATATCTGCACCGCGAGCTGTATAAACATGGAAATATCTACATCGCTATCTGTATAAACGTAGAAATACCAACACATCTATCGGTATAAACATGGAAATATCTACAACGCCATCTATATAAACATGGATATATCTACACTGCTATGTCTATAAACATGGAAATACCTACACCGCTATCTCTATAAACATGGAAATATCTACACTGCTATCTGTATTAACATGGAAATATCTACAACGCTATCTGTATAAACATGGAAATATCTACACCGCGATCTGTATAAACATGGAAATATCTACACCGTGATCTGTATAAACATGGAAATATCTTCACCATGATCTGTATAAACATGGAAATATCTACACCGCTATCTGTATAAACATGGTAATATCTACACCACCGTCTATATAAACATGGAAGTATCTACACCGCCATCTGCATAAACATGGATACATCTACAATGCCATCTGTAGAAAGATGGAAATATCTACACCGCAATCTGTGTAAACATGGAAATATCTACACCGTTATCTGTAAAACATGGAAATATCTACACCGCTATCTGTATAAACATGGAAATATCTACACCGCGATCTGTATAAACATGAAATATCTACAGCGCCATCTCTATAAACATTGAAATATCTACACTGCCATCTGTAAAAACATGGAAATATCTACACAGTCATCTGAATAAACATGGAAATATCTACACCACCGTCTGTATAAACATGGAAATACCTACAATACCATCTGTATACACATGGAAATATCTACACAGACATCTGTATAAGTATGGAAATATCTACACCGCCATCTGTATAAACATGGAAATATCTACACTGCCATCTGTAGAAAGATGGAATTATCTACACCGCTATCTCTATAAATATGGAAATATCTACACCGCCATCTCTATAAACATGAAAATATCTACACTGCCATCTCCATAAAGATGGAAGTATCTACTCCGCCATGTGTATAAACACGGAAATATCTACACCACCATCTGTGAAAACATGGAAATATCTACACCGCTATCTGTATAAACATGGAAATATCTACACCGCCATCTGCATGTCCATGGAAATATCTACGCTGCCATCTGTATAAACATGGAAATATCTACACGGCCATCTGTGTATAGATGGAAATATCAACATCGCCATCTGTACAAACATGGAAATATCTACACCGCTATCTCTATAAACATGGAAATATCTGCAGAGCCATCGGTAAAACATGGAAATACCTCTACAGTCATCAGTATAAACATGGAAATATCTACAATGCCATCTATATACACATGGAAATAGCTACACAGCCATCTGTATAAACATTAAAATATCTACACTGCTATCTCTATAAACATGGAAATACCTCTACAGTCATCAGTATAAACATGGAAATATCTACAATGCCATCTATATACACATGGAAATAGCTACACAGCCATCTGTATAAACATTAAAATATCTACACTGCTATCTCTATAAACATGGAAATATCTACACCGCCATCTCTATAAACATGAAAATATCTACACTGCCATCTCCATAAACATGGAAATAACTACTCCGCCATCTGTATAAACATGGAAACATCTACACCGCCATCTGTGTGAATAAGGAAATATCTACAACGCCATCTGTATAAAGATATAAATATCTGCACCGCGAGCTGTATAAACATGGAAATATCTACATCGCTCTCTGTATCAACGTGGAAATACCAACACATCTATCGGTATAAACATGGAAATATCTACAACGCCATCTATATAAACATGGAAATATCTACACCGCTATGTCTATAAACATGGAAATACCTACACCGCTATCTCTATAAACATGGAAATATCTACACCGCTATCTGTATAAACATGGAAATATCTGCACAGCGATCTGTATAAACATGGAAATATCTACACCGCGATCTGTATAAACATGGAAATATCTTCACCACGATCTGTATAAACATGGAAATATCTACACCGCTATCTGTATAAACATGGTAATATCTACACCACCATCTATATAAACATGGAAATATCTACACCGCCATCTGCATAAACATGGAAATATCTACAATGCCATCTGTAGAAAGATGGAAATATCTACACCGCAATCTGTGTAAACATGGAAATATCTACACCGATATCTGTAAAAACATGGAAATATATACACCGCTATCTGTATAAACATGGAAATATCTACACCGCACTCTGTATAAACATGGAAATATCTACAGCGCCATCTCTATAAACATTGAAATATCTTCACTGCCTTCTGTAAAACATGGAAATATCTACACAGTCATCTGAATAAACATGGAAATATCTACACCACAATCGGTATAAACATGGAAATACCTACAATACCATCTGTATACACATGGAAATATGTACACAGACAACTCTATAAGTATGGAAATATCTACACCGCCATCTGTATAAACATGGAAATATCTTCACTGCCATCTGTAGAAAGATGGAAAAATCTACACCGCTATCTCTATAAATATGGAAATATCTACACCGCCATCTCTATAAACATGAAAATATCTACACTGCCATCTCCAGAAAGATGGAAGTATCTACTCTGCCATGTGTATAAACACGGAAATATCCACACCACCATCTGTGAAAACATGGAAATATCTACACCGCTATCTGTATAAACATGGAAATATCTACACCGCCATCTGCATGTCCATGGAAATATCTACGCTGCCATCTGTATAAACATGGAAATATCTACACGGCCATCTGTGTATAGATGGAAATATCAACATCGCCATCTGTACAAACATGGAAATATCTACACCGCTATCTCTATAAACATGGAAATATCTGCACAGCCATCTGTAAAACATGGAAATACCTCTACAGTCATCTGTATAAACATGGAAATATCTACAATGCCAACTGTATACACATGGAAATATCTACACAGCCATCTGTATAAACATGTAAATATCTACACTGCTATCTCTATAAACATGGAAATATCTACACCGCCATCTGTATAAACCTGAAAATATCTACACTGCCATCTCCATAAACATGGAACTAACTACTCCGCCATCTGTATAAACATGGAAACATCTACACCGCCATCTGTGTGAATAAGGAAATATCTACAATGCCATCTGTATGAAGATATAAATATCTGCACCGCGAGCTGTATAAACATCGAAATATCTACATCGCTATCTGCATAAACGTGGAAATACCAACACATCTATCGGTATAAACATGGAAATATCTACAACGCCATCTATATAAACATGGAAATATCTACACTGCTATGTCTATAAACATGGAAATACCTACACCGCTATCTCTATTAACATGGAAATATCTACACCGCTATCTGTATAAACATGGAAATATCTACACCGCTATCTGTATAAACATGGAAATATTTACACAGCGATCTGTATAAACATGGAAATATCTACTCCGCGATCTGTATAAACATGGAAATATCTTCACCACAATCTGTATAAACATGGAAATATCTACACCGCTATCTGTATAAACATGGTAATATCTACACTACCATCTATATAAACATGGAAATATCTACACCGCCATCTGCATAAACATGGAAATATCTACAATGCCATCTGTAGAGAGATGGAAATATCTACACCGCAATCTGTGTAAACATGGAAATATCTACACCGATATCTGTAAAAACATGGAAATATGTACACCGCTAACTGTATAAACATGGAAATAACTGCACCACGATCTCTATAAACATGGAAATATCTACAGCGCCATCTCTATACACATTGAAATATCTACACTGCCATATGTAAAACATGGAAATATCTACACAGTCGTCTGAATAAACATGGAAATATCTACACCACCATCTGTATAAACATGGAGATACCTACAATACCATCTGTATACACATGGAAATATCTAAACAGACATCTCTATAAGTATGGAAATATCTACACCGCCATCTGTATAAACATGGAAATATCTACACTGCCATCTGTAGAAAGATGGAAATATCTACACCGCTATCTCTACAAATATGGAAATATCTACACCGCCATCTCTATAAACATGAAAATATCTACACTCCCATCTCCATAAAGATGGAAGTATCTACTCCGCCATGTGTATAAACACGGAAATATCTACACCACCATCTGTGAAAACATGGAAATATCTACACCGCTCTCTGTATAAACATGGAAATATCTACACCGCCATCTGCATGTCCATGGAAAGATCTACGCTGCCATCTGTATAAACATGGAAACATTTACACGGCTATCTGTGTATTGATGGAAATATCAACAACGCCATCTGTACAAACATGGAAATATCTACACCACTATCTCTATAAACATGGAAATATCTGCAGAGCCATCGGTAAAACATGGATATACCTCTACAGTCATCAGTATAAACATGGAAATATCTACAATGCCATCTATATACACATGGAAATATCTACACAGCCATCTGTATAAACATGAAAATATCTACACTGCTATCTCTATAAACATGGAAATATCTACACCGCCATCTCTATAAACATGAAAATATCTACACTGCCATCTCCATAAACATGGAACTAACTACTCCGCCATCTGTATAAACATGGAAACATCTACACCGCCATCTGTGTGAATAAGGAAATATCTACAATGCCATCTGTGTAAAGATATAAATATCTGCACCGCGAGCTGTATAAACATGGAAATATCTACATCGCTATCTGTATCATCGTGGAAATACCAAAACATCTATCGGTATAAACATGGAAATATCTACAACGCCATCTATATAAACATGGAAATATCTACACCGCTATGTCTATAAACATGGAAATACCTACACCGCTATGTCTATAAACATGGAAATATCTACACCGCTATCTGTATAAACATGGAAATATCTACACCGCTATCTGTATAAACATGGAAATATCTGCACAGCGATCTGTATAAACATGGAAATATCTACACCGCGATCTGTATAAACATGGAAATATCTTCACCACGATCTGTATAAACATGGAAATATCTACACCGCTATCTGTATAAACATGGTAATATCTACACCACCATCTATATAAACATGGAAATACCTACACCGCCATCTGCATAAACATGGAAATATCTACAATGCCATCTGTAGAAAGATGGAAATATCTACAACGCAATCTGTGTAAACATGGAAATATCTACACCGATATCTGTAAAAACATGGAAATATATACACCGCTATCTGTATAATCATGGAAATATCTACACCACTCTGTATAAACATGGAAATATCTACAGCGCCATCTCTATAAACATTGAAATATCTCCACTGCCATCTGTAAAACATGGAAATATCTACACAGTCATCTGAATAAACATGGAAATATCTACACCACCATCTGTATAAACATGGAAATACCTACAATACCATCTGTATACACATGGAAATATGTACACAGACAACTCTATAAGTATGGAAATAACTACACCGCCATCTGTATAAACATGGAAATATCTACACTGCCATCTGTAGAAAGATGGAAATATCTACACCGCTATCTCTATAAATACGGAAATATCTACACCGCCATCTCTATAAACATGAAAATATCTACACTGCCATCTCCATAAAGATGGAAGTATCTACTCCGCCATGTGTATAAACACGGAAATATCTACACCACCATCTGTGAAAACATGGAAATATCTACACCGCTCTCTGTATAAACATGGAAATATCTACACCGCCATCTGCATGTCCATGGAAAGATCTACGCTGCCATCTGTATAAACATGGAAACATTTACACGGCTATCTGTGTATTGATGGAAATATCAACAACGCCATCTGTACAAACATGGAAATATCTACACCACTATCTCTATAAACATGGAAATATCTGCAGAGCCATCGGTAAAACATGGATATACCTCTACAGTCATCAGTATAAACATGGAAATATCTACAATGCCATCTATATACACACGGAAATATCTACACAGCCATCTGTATAAACATGAAAATATCTACACTGCTATCTCTATAAACATGTAAATATCTACACCGCCATCTCTATAAACATGAAAATATCTACACTGCCATCTCCATAAACATGGAACTAACTACTCCGCCATCTGTATAAACATGGAAACATCTACACCGCCATCTGTGTGAATAAGGAAATATCTACAATGCCATCTGTGTAAAGATATAAATATCTGCACCGCGAGCTGTATAAACATGGAAATATCTACATCGCTATCTGTATCATCGTGGAAATACCAACACATCTATCGGTATAAACATGGAAATATCTACAACGCCATCTATATAAACATGGAAATATCTACACCGCTATGTCTATAAACATGGAAATACCTACACCGCTATCTCTATAAACATGGAAATATCTACACCGCTATCTGTATAAACATGGAAATAACTACACCGCTATCTGTATAAACATGGAAATATCTGCACAGCGATCTGTATAAACATGGAAATATCTACACCGCGATCTGTATAAACATGGAAATATCTTCACCACGATCTGTATAAACATGGAAATATCTACACCGCTATCTGTATAAACATGGTAATATCTACACCACCATCTATATAAACATGGAAATACCTACACCGCCATCTGCATAAACATGGAAATATCTACAATGCCATCTGTAGAAAGATGGAAATATCTACACCGCAATCTGTGTAAACATGGAAATATCTACACCGATATCTGTAAAAACATGGAAATATATACACCGCTATCTGTATAAACATGGAAATATCTACACCACTCTGTATAAACATGGAAATATCTACAGCGCCATCTCTATAAACATTGAAATATCTCCACTGCCATCTGTAAAACATGGAAATATCTACACAGTCATCTGAATAAACATGGAAATATCTACACCACCATCTGTATAAACATGGAAATACCTACAATACCATCTGTATACACATGGAAATATGTACACAGACAACTCTATAAGTATGGAAATAACTACACCGCCATCTGTATAAACATGGAAATATCTACACTGCCATCTGTAGAAAGATGGAAATATCTACACCGCTATCTCTATAAATACGGAAATATCTACACCGCCATCTCTATAAACATGAAAATATCTACACTGCCATCTCCATAAAGATGGAAGTATCTACTCCCCCATGTGTATAAACACGGAAACATCTACACCACCATCTGTGAAAACATGGAAATATCTACACCGCTATCTGTATAAACATGGAAATATCTACACCGCCATCTGCATGTCCATGGAAATATCTACGCTGCCATCTGTATAAACATGGAAATATCTACACGGCCATCTGTGTATAGATGGAAATATCAACATCGTCATCTGTACAAACATGGAAATATCTTCACCGCTATCTCTATAAACATGGAAATATCTGCACAGCCATCTGTAAAACATGGAAATACCTCTACAGTCATCTGTATAAACATGGAAATATCTTCAATGCCAACTGTATACACATGGAAATATCTACACAGCCATCTGTATAAACATGTAAATATCTACACTGCTATCTCTATAAACATGGAAATATCTGCACCGCCATCTCTATAAACATGAAAATATCTACACTGCCATCTCCATCAACATGGAACTAACTACTCCGCCATCTGTATAAACATGGAAACATCTACACCGCCATCTGTGTGAATAAGGAAATATCTACAATGCCATCTGTATAAAGATATAAATCTCTGCACCCCGAGCTGTATAAACATGGAAATATCTACATCGCTATCTGTATAAACGTGGAAATACCAACACATCTATCGGTATAAACATGGAAATATCTACAACGCCATCTATATAAACATGGAAATATCTACACTGCTATGTCTATAAACATGGAAATACCTACACCGCTATCTCTATTAACATGGAAATATCTACACCGCTATCTGTATAAACATGGAAATATCTACACCGCTATCTGTATAAACATGGAAATATGTACACAGCGATCTGTATAAACATGGAAATATCTACTCCGCGATCTGTATAAACATGGAAATATCTTCACCACGATCTGTATAAACATGGAAATATCTACACCGCTATCTGTATAAACATGGTAATACGTACAATACCATCTATATAAACATGGTAATATCTACACCGCCATCTGCATAAACATGGAAATATCTACAATGCCATCTGTAGAAAGATGGAAATATCTACACCGCAATCTGTGTAAACATGGAAATATCTACACCGATATCTGTAAAAACATGGAAATATCTACACCGCTATCTGTATAAACATGGAAATACCTACACCGTGATCTGTATAAACATGGAAATATCTACAGCGCCATCTCTATAAACATTGAAATATCTACACTGCCATCTGTAAAACATGGAAATATCTACACAGTCATCTGAATAAACATGGAAATATCTACACCACCATCTGTATAAACATGGAGATACCTACAATACCATCTGTATACACATGGAAATATCTACACAGACATCTCTATAAGTATGGAAATATCTACACCGCCATCTGTATAAACATGGAAATATCTACACTGCCATCTGTAGAAAGATGGAAATATCTACACCGCCATCTGCATGTCCATGGAAATATCTACGCTGCCATCTGTATAAACATGGAAATATCTACACGGCCATCTGTGTATAGATGGAAATATCAACAACGCCATCTGTACAAACATGGAAATATCTACACCGCTATCTCTATAAACATGGAAATATCTGCAGAGCCATCGGTAAAACATGGAAATACCTCTACAGTCATCTGTATAAACATGGAAATATCTACAATGCCATCTGTATACACATGGAAATATCTACACAGCCATCTGTATAAACATGTAAATATCTACACTGCTATCTCTATAAACATGGAAATATCTACACCGCCATCTCTATAAACATGAAAATATCTACACTGCCATCTCCATAAACATGGAACTAACTACTCCGCCATCTGTATAAACATGGAAACATCTACACCGCCATCTGTGTGAATAAGGAAATATCTACAATGCCATCTGTATAAAGATATAAATATCTGCACCGCGAGCTGTATAAACATGGAAATATCTACATCGCTATCTGTATAAACGTAGAAATACCAACACATCTATCGGTATAAACATGGAAATATCTACAACGCCATCTATATAAACATGGATATATCTACACTGCTATGTCTATAAACATGGAAATACCTACACCGCTATCTCTATAACCATGGAAATATCTACACTGCTATCTGTATTAACATGGAAATATCTACAACGCTATCTGTATAAACATGGAAATATCTACACCGCGATCTGTATAAACATGGAAATATCTACACCGTGATCTGTATAAACATGGAAATATGTTCACCATGATCTGTATAAACATGGAAATATCTACACCGCTATCTGTATAAACGTGGTAATATCTACACCACCGTCTATATAAACATGGAAGTATCTACACCGCCATCTGCATAAACATGGATACATCTACAATGCCATCTGTAGAAAGATGGAAATATCTACACCGCAATCTGTGTAAACATGGAAATATCTACACCGTTATCTGTAAAACATGGAAATATCTACACCGCTATCTGTATAAACATGGAAATATCTACACCGCGATCTGTATAAACATGGAATATCTACAGCGCCATCTCTATAAACATTGAAATATCTACACTGCCATCTGTAAAAACATGGAAATATCTACACAGTCATCTGAATAAACATGGAAATATCTACACCACCATCTGTATAAACATGGAAATACCTACAATACCATCTGTATACACATGGAAATATCTACACAGACATCTGTATAAGTATGGAAATATCTACACCGCCATCTGTATAAACATGGAAATATCTACACTGCCATCTGTAGAAAGATGGAATTATCTACACCGCTATCTCTATAAATATGGAAATATCTACACCGCCATCTCTATAAACATGAAAATATCTACACTGCCATCTCCATAAAGATGGAAGTATCTACCCCTCCATGTGTATAAACACGGAAATATCTACACCACCATCTGTGAAAACATGGAAATATCTACACCGCTATCTGTATAAACATGGAAATGTCTACAACGCCATCTGCAAGTCCATGGAATTATCTACGCTGCCATCTGTATAAACATGGAAATATCTACACGGCCATCAGTGTATAGATGGAAATATCAACATCGCCATCTGTACAAACATGGAAATATCTACACCGCTATCTCTATAAACATGGAAATATCTGCACAGCCATCTGTAAAACATGGAAATACCTCTACAGTCATCTGTATAAACATGGAAATATCTACAATGCCAACTGTATACACATGGAAATATCTACGCAGCCATCTGTTTAAGCATGTAAATATCTACACTGCTATCTCTATAAACATGGAAATATCTACACCGCCATCTCTATAAACATGAAAATATCTACACTGCCATCTCCATAAACATGGAACTAACTACTCCGCCATCTGTATAAACATGGAAACATCTACACCGCCATCTGTGTGAATAAGGAAATATCTACAATGCCATCTGTATAAAGATATAAATCTCTGCACCGGGAGATGTATAAACATGGAAATATCTACATCGCTATCTGCATAAACGTGGAAATACCAACACATCTATCGGTATAAACATGGAAATATCTACAACGCCATCTATATAAACATGGAAATATCTACACTGCTATGTCTATAAACATGGAAATACCTACACCGCTATCTCTATTAACATGGAAATATCTACACCGCTATCTGTATAAACATGGAAATATCTACACAGCTATCTGTATAAACATGGAAATATGTACACAGCGATCTGTATAAACATGGAAATATCTACTCCGCGATCTGTATAAACATGGAAATATCTTCACCACGATCTGTATAAACATGGAAATATCTACACCGCTATCTGTATAAACATGGTAATACCTACACTACCATCTATATAAACATGGAAAAATCTACACCGCCATCTGCATAAACATGGAAATATCTACAATGCCATCTGTAGAAAGATGGAAATATCTACACCGCAATCTGTGTAAACATGGAAATATCTACACCGATATCTGTAAAAACATGGAAATATCTACACCGCCATCTCTATAAACATGAAAATATCTACACCGCCATCTCCATAAACATGGAACTAACTACTCCGCCATCTGTATAAACATGGAAACATCTACACCTCCATCTGTGTGAATAAGGAAATATCTACAATGCCATCTGTATAAAGATATAAATATCTGCACCGCGAGCTGTATAAACATGGAAATATCTACATCGCTATCTGTATAAACGTAGAAATACCAACACATCTATCGGTATAAACATGGAAATATCTACAACGCCATCTATATAAACATGGATATATCTACACTGCTATGTCTATAAACATGGAAATACCTACACCGCTATCTCTATAAACATGGAAATATCTACACTGCTATCTGTATTAACATGGAAATATCTACAACGCTATCTGTATAAACATGGAAATATCTACACCGCGATCTGTATAAACATGGAAATATCTACACCGTGATCTGTATAAACATGGAAATATCTTCACCATGATCTGTATAAACATGGAAATATCTACACCGCTATCTGTATAAACATGGTAATATCTACACCACCGTCTATATAAACATGGAAGTATCTACACCGCCATCTGCATAAACATGGATACATCTACAATGCCATCTGTAGAAAGATGGAAATATCTACACCGCAATCTGTGTAAACATGGAAATATCTACACCGTTATCTGTAAAACATGGAAATATCTACACCGCTATCTGTATAAACATGGAAATATCTACACCGCGATCTGTATAAACATGGAATATCTACAGCGCCATCTCTATAAACATTGAAATATCTACACTGCCATCTGTAAAAACATGGAAATATCTACACAGTCATCTGAATAAACATGGAAATATCTACACCACCATCTGTATAAACATGGAAATACCTACAATACCATCTGTATACACATGGAAATATCTACACAGACATCTGTATAAGTATGGAAATATCTACACCGCCATCTGTATAAACATGGAAATATCTACACTGCCATCTGTAGAAAGATGGAATTATCTACACCGCTATCTCTATAAATATGGAAATATCTACACCGCCATCTCTATAAACATGAAAATATCTACACTGCCATCTCCATAAAGATGGAAGTATCTACTCCGCCATGTGTATAAACACGGAAATATCTACACCACCATCTGTGAAAACATGGAAATATCTACACCGCTATCTGTATAAACATGGAAATATCTACACCGCCATCTGCATGTCCATGGAAATATCTACGCTGCCATCTGTATAAACATGGAAATATCTACACGGCCATCTGTGTATAGATGGAAATATCAACATCGCCATCTGTACAAACATGGAAATATCTACACCGCTATCTCTATAAACATGGAAATATCTGCAGAGCCATCGGTAAAACATGGAAATACCTCTACAGTCATCAGTATAAACATGGAAATATCTACAATGCCATCTATATACACATGGAAATAGCTACACAGCCATCTGTATAAACATGAAAATATCTACACTGCTATCTCTATAAACATGGAAATATCTACACCGCCATCTCTATAAACATGAAAATATCTACACTGCCGTCTCCATAAACATGGAATTAACTACTCCGCCATCTGTATAAACATGGAAACATCTACACCGCCATCTGTGTGAATAAGGAAATATCTACAACGCCATCTGTATAAAGATATAAATATCTGCACCGCGAGCTGTATAAACATGGAAATATCTACATCGCTATCTGTATCAACGTGGAAATACCAACACATCTATCGGTATAAACATGGAAATATCTACAACGCCATCTATATAAACATGGAAATATCTACACCGCTATGTCTATAAACATGGAAATACCTACACCGCTATCTCTATAAACATGGAAATATCTACACCGCTATCTGTATAAACATGGAAATATCTGCACAGCGATCTGTATAAACATGGAAATATCTACACCGCGATCTGTATAAACATGGAAATATCTTCACCACGATCTGTATAAACATGGAAATATCTACACCGCTATCTGTATAAACATGGTAATATCTACACCACCATCTATATAAACATGGAAATATCTACACCGCCATCTGCATAAACATGGAAATATCTACAATGCCATCTGTAGAAAGATGGAAATATCTACACCGCAATCTGTCTAAACATGGAAATATCTACACCGATATCTGTAAAAACATGGAAATATATACACCGCTATCTGTATAAACATGGAAATATCTACACCACACTCTGTATAAACATGGAAATATCTACAGCGACATCTCTATAAACATTGAAATATCTACACTGCCTTCTGTAAAACATGGAAATATCTACACAGTCATCTGAATAAACATGGAAATATCTACACCACAATCGGTATAAACATGGAAATACCTACAATACCATCTGTATACACATGGAAATATGTACACAGACAACTCTATAAGT
This sequence comes from Pan paniscus, assembly GCF_029289425.2. NCBI lineage: Eukaryota > Metazoa > Chordata > Mammalia > Primates > Hominidae > Pan > Pan paniscus. Next base: position 7,373,384 of record NC_073256.2, read on the forward strand.
ATGGAAATATCTACACCGCCATCTGTATAAACATGGAAATATCTTCACTGCCATCTGTAGAAAGATGGAAAAATCTACACCGCTATCTCTATAAATATGGAAATATCTACACCGCCATCTCTATAAACATGAAAATATCTACACTGCCATCTCCAGAAAGATGGAAGTATCTACTCTGCCATGTGTATAAACACGGAAATATCCACACCACCATCTGTGAAAACATGGAAATATCTACACCGCTATCTGTATAAACATGGAAATATCTACACCGCAATCTGCATGTCCATGGAAATATCTACGCTGCCATCTGTATAAACATGGAAATATCTACACGGCCATCTGTGTATAGATGGAAATATCAACATCGCCATCTGTACAAACATGGAAATATCTACACCGCTATCTCTATAAACATGGAAATATCTGCACAGCCATCTGTAAAACATGGAAATACCTCTACAGTCATCTGTATAAACATGGAAATATCTACAATGCCAACTGTATACACATGGAAATATCTACACAGCCATCTGTATAAACATGTAAATATCTACACTGCTATCTCTATAAACATGGAAATATCTACACCGCCATCTATATAAACCTGAAAATATCTACACTGCCATCTCCATAAACATGGAACTAACTACTCCGCCATCTGTATAAACATGGAAACATCTACACAGCCATCTGTGTGAATAAGGAAATATCTACAATGCCATCTGTATAAAGATATAAATATCTGCACCGCGAGCTGTATAAACATGGAAATATCTACATCGCTATCTGTATAAACGTGGAAATACCAACACATCTATCGGTATAAACATGGAAATATCTACAACGCCATCTATATAAACATGGAAATATCTACACTGCTATGTCTATAAACATGGAAATACCTACACCGCTATCTCTATTAACATGGAAATATCTACACCGCTATCTGTATAAACATGGAAATATCTACACCGCTATCTGTATAAACATGGAAATATTTACACAGCGATCTGTATAAACATGGAAATATCTACTCCGCGATCTGTATAAACATGGAAATATCTTCACCACGATCTGTATAAACATGGAAATATCTACACCGCTATCTGTATAAACATGGTAATATCTACACTACCATCTATATAAACATGGAAATATCTACACCGCCATCTGCATAAACATGGAAATATCTACAATGCCATCTGTAGAAAGATGGAAATATCTACACCGCAATCTGTGTAAACATGGAAATATCTACACCGATATCTGTAAAAACATGGAAATATCTACACCGCTATCTGTATAAACATGGAGATAACTACACCGCGATCTGTATAAACATGGAAATATCTACAGCGCCATCTCTATAAACATTGAAATATCTACACTGCCATATGTAAAACATGGAAATATCTACACAGTCGTCTGAATAAACATGGAAATATCTACACCACCATCTGTATAAACATGGAGATACCTACAATACCATCTGTATACACATGGAAATATCTACACAGACATCTCTATAAGTATGGAAATATCTACACCGCCATCTGTATAAACATGGAAATATCTACACTGCCATCTGTAGAAAGATGGAAATATCTACACCGCTATCCCTACAAATATGGAAATATCTACACCGCCATCTCTATAAACATGAAAATATCTACACTGCCATCTCCATAAAGATGGAAGTATCTACTCCGCCATGTGTATAAACACGGAAATATCTACACCACCATCTGTGAAAACATGGAAATATCTACACCGCTCTCTGTATAAACATGGAAATATCTACACCGCCATCTGCATGTCCATGGAAAGATCTACGCTGCCATCTGTATAAACATGGAAACATTTACACGGCTATCTGTGTATTGATGGAAATATCAACAACGCCATCTGTACAAACATGGAAATATCTACACCACTATCTCTATAAACATGGAAATATCTGCAGAGCCATCGGTAAAACATGGATATACCTCTACAGTCATCAGTATAAACATGGAAATATCTACAATGCCATCTATATACACATGGAAATATCTACACAGCCATCTGTATAAACATGAAAATATCTACACTGCTATCTCTATAAACATGGAAATATCTACACCGCCATCTCTATAAACATGAAAATATCTACACTGCCATCTCCATAAACATGGAACTAACTACTCCGCCATCTGTATAAACATGGAAACATCTACACCGCCATCTGTGTGAATCAGGAAATATCTACAATGCCATCTGTGTAAAGATATAAATATCTGCACCGCGAGCTGTATAAACATGGAAATATCTACATCGCTATCTGTATCATCGTGGAAATACCAACACATCTATCGGTATAAACATGGAAATATCTACAACGCCATCTATATAAACATGGAAATATCTACACCGTTATGTCTATAAACATGGAAATACCTACACCGCTATCTCTATAAACATGGAAATATCTACACCGCTATCTGTATAAACATGGAAATATCTACACCGCTATCTGTATAAACATGGAAATATCTGCACAGCGATCTGTATAAACATGGAAATATCTACACCGCGATCTGTATAAACATGGAAATATCTTCACCACGATCTGTATAAACATGGAAATATCTACACCGCTATCTGTATAAACATGGTAATATCTACACCACCATCTATATAAACATGGAAATATCTACACCGCCATCTGCATAAACATGGAAATATCTACAATGCCATCTGTATAAAGATGGAAATATCTACACCGCAATCTGTGTAAACATGGAAATATCTACACCGATATCTGTAAAAACATGGAAATATATACACCGCTATTTGTATAAACATGGAAATATCTACACCACTCTGTATAAACATGGAAATATCTACAGCGCCATCTCTATAAACATTGAAATATCTCCACTGCCATCTGTAAAACATGGAAATATCTACACAGTCATCTGAATAAACATGGAAATATCTACACCACCATCTGTATAAACATGGAAATACCTACAATACCATCTGTATACACATGTAAATATGTACACAGACAACTCTATAAGTATGGAAATAACTACACCGCCATCTGTATAAACATGGAAATATCTACACTGCCATCTGTAGAAAGATGGAAATATCTACACCGCTATCTCTATAAATATGGAAATATCTACACCGCCATCTCTATAAACATGAAAATATCTACACTGCCATCTCCATAAAGATGGATGTATCTACTCCCCCATGTGTATAAACACGGAAACATCTACACCACCATCTGTGAAAACATGGAAATATCTACACCGCTATCTGTATAAACATGGAAATATCTACACCGCCATCTGCATGTCCATGGAAATATCTACGCTGCCATCTGTATAAACATGGAAATATCTACACGGCCATCTGTGTATAGATGGAATTATCAACAACGCCATCTGTACAAACATGGAAATATCTACACCGCTATCTCTATAAACATGGAAATATCTGCAGAGCCATCGGTAAAACATGGAATTACCTCTACAGTCATCTGTATAAACATGTAAATATCTACACTGCTATCTCTATAAACATGGAAATATCTACACCGCCATCTCTATAAAAATGAAAATATCTACACTGCCATCTCCATAAACATGGAACTAACTACTCCGCCATCTGTATAAACATGGAAACATCTACACCGCCATCTGTGTGAATAAGGAAATATCTACAATGCCATCTGTATAAAGATATAAATATCTGCACCGCGAGCTGTATAAACATGGAAATATCTACATCGCTATCTGTATAAACGTAGAAATACCAACACATCTATCGGTATAAACATGGAAATATCTACACCGCCATCTGCATGTCCATGGAAATATCTACGCTGCCATCTGTATAAACATGGAAATATCTACACGGCCATCTGTGTATAGATGGAAATATCAACATCGCCATCTGTACAAACATGGAAATATCTACACCGCTATCTCTATAAACATGGAAATATCTGCAGAGCCATCGGTAAAACATGGAAATACCTCTACAGTCATCAGTATAAACATGGAAATATCTACAATGCCATCTATATACACATGGAAATAGCTACACAGCCATCTGTATAAACATTAAAATATCTACACTGCTATCTCTATAAACATGGAAATATCTACACCGCCATCTCTATAAACATGAAAATATCTACACTGCCATCTCCATAAACATGGAAATAACTACTCCGCCATCTGTATAAACATGGAAACATCTACACCGCCATCTGTGTGAATAAGGAAATATCTACAACGCCATCTGTATAAAGATATAAAAATCTGCACCGCGAGCTGTATAAACATGGAAATATCTACATCGCTCTCTGTATCAACGTGGAAATACCAACACATCTATCGGTATAAACATGGAAATATCTACAACGCCATCTATATAAACATGGAAATATCTACACCGCTATGTCTATAAACATGGAAATACCTACACCGCTATCTCTATAAACATGGAAATATCTACACCGCTATCTGTATAAACATGGAAATATCTGCACAGCGATCTGTATAAACATGGAAATATCTACACCGCGATCTGTATAAACATGGAAATATCTTCACCACGATCTGTATAAACATGGAAATATCTACACCGCTATCTGTATAAACATGGTAATATCTACACCACCATCTATATAAACATGGAAATATCTACACCGCCATCTGCATAAACATGGAAATATCTACAATGCCATCTGTAGAAAGATGGAAATATCTACACCGCAATCTGTGTAAACATGGAAATATCTACACCGATATCTGTAAAAACATGGAAATATATACACCGCTATCTGTATAAACATGGAAATATCTACACCGCACTCTGTATAAACATGGAAATATCTACAGCGCCATCTCTATAAACATTGAAATATCTTCACTGCCTTCTGTAAAACATGGAAATATCTACACAGTCATCTGAATAAACATGGAAATATCTACACCACAATCGGTATAAACATGGAAATACCTACAATACCATCTGTATACACATGGAAATATGTACACAGACAACTCTATAAGTATGGAAATATCTACACCGCCATCTGTATAAACATGGAAATATCTTCACTGCCATCTGTAGAAAGATGGAAAAATCTACACCGCTATCTCTATAAATATGGAAATATCTACACCGCCATCTCTATAAACATGAAAATATCTACACTGCGATCTCCAGAAAGATGGAAGTATCTACTCTGCCATGTGTATAAACACGGAAATATCCACACCACCATCTGTGAAAACATGGAAATATCTACACCGCTATCTGTATAAACATGGAAATATCTACACCGCCATCTGCATGTCCATGGAAATATCTACGCTGCCATCTGTATAAACATGGAAATATCTACACGGCCATCTGTGTATAGATGGAAATATCAACATCGCCATCTGTACAAACATGGAAATATCTACACCGCTATCTCTATAAACATGGAAATATCTGCACAGCCATCTGTAAAACATGGAAATACCTCTACAGTCATCTGTATAAACATGGAAATATCTACAATGCCAACTGTATACACATGGAAATATCTACACAGCCATCTGTATAAACATGTAAATATCTACACTGCTATCTCTATAAACATGGAAATATCTACACCGCCATCTGTATAAACCTGAAAATATCTACACTGCCATCTCCATAAACATGGAACTAACTACTCCGCCATCTGTATAAACATGGAAACATCTACACCGCCATCTGTGTGAATAAGGAAATATCTACAATGCCATCTGTATAAAGATATAAATATCTGCACCGCGAGCTGTATAAACATCGAAATATCTACATCGCTATCTGCATAAACGTGGAAATACCAACACATCTATCGGTATAAACATGGAAATATCTACAACGCCATCTATATAAACATGGAAATATCTACACTGCTATGTCTATAAACATGGAAATACCTACACCGCTATCTCTATTAACATGGAAATATCTACACCGCTATCTGTACAAACATGGAAATATCTACACCGCTATCTGTATAAACATGGAAATATTTACACAGCGATCTCTATAAACATGGAAATATCTACTCCGCGATCTGTATAAACATGGAAATATCTTCACCACAATCTGTATAAACATGGAAATATCTACACCGCTATCTGTATAAACATGGTAATATCTACACTACCATCTATATAAACATGGAAATATCTACACCGCCATCTGCATAAACATGGAAATATCTACAATGCCATCTGTAGAGAGATGGAAATATCTACACCGCAATCTGTGTAAACATGGAAATATCTACACCGATATCTGTAAAAACATGGAAATATGTACACCGCTATCTGTATAAACATGGAAATAACTGCACCACGATCTGTATAAACATGGAAATATCTACAGCGCCATCTCTATACACATTGAAATATCTACACTGCCATATGTAAAACATGGAAATATCTACACAGTCGTCTGAATAAACATGGAAATATCTACACCACCATCTGTATAAACATGGAGATACCTACAATACCATCTGTATACACATGGAAATATCTAAACAGACATCTCTATAAGTATGGAAATATCTACACCGCCATCTGTATAAACATGGAAATATCTACACTGCCATCTGTAGAAAGATGGAAATATCTACACCGCTATCTCTACAAATATGGAAATATCTACACCGCCATCTCTATAAACATGAAAATATCTACACTGCCATCTCCATAAAGATGGAAGTATCTACTCCGCCATGTGTATAAACACGGAAATATCTACACCACCATCTGTGAAAACATGGAAATATCTACACCGCTCTCTGTATAAACATGGAAATATCTACACCGCCATCTGCATGTCCATGGAAAGATCTACGCTGCCATCTGTATAAACATGGAAACATTTACACGGCTATCTGTGTATTGATGGAAATATCAACAACGCCATCTGTACAAACATGGAAATATCTACACCACTATCTCTATAAACATGGAAATATCTGCAGAGCCATCGGTAAAACATGGATATACCTCTACAGTCATCAGTATAAACATGGAAATATCTACAATGCCATCTATATACACATGGAAATATCTACACAGCCATCTGTATAAACATGAAAATATCTACACTGCTATCTCTATAAACATGGAAATATCTACACCGCCATCTCTATAAACATGAAAATATCTACACTGCCATCTCCATAAACATGGAACTAACTACTCCGCCATCTGTATAAACATGGAAACATCTACACCGCCATCTGTGTGAATAAGGAAATATCTACAATGCCATCTGTGTAAAGATATAAATATCTGCACCGCGAGCTGTATAAACATGGAAATATCTACATCGCTATCTGTATCATCGTGGAAATACCAACACATCTATCGGTATAAACATGGAAATATCTACAACGCCATCTATATAAACATGGAAATATCTACACCGCTATGTCTATAAACATGGAAATACCTACACCGCTATGTCTATAAACATGGAAATATCTACACCGCTATCTGTATAAACATGGAAATATCTACACCGCTATCTGTATAAACATGGAAATATCTGCACAGCGATCTGTATAAACATGGAAATATCTACACCGCGATCTGTATAAACATGGAAATATCTTCACCACGATCTGTATAAACATGGAAATATCTACACCGCTATCTGTATAAACATGGTAATATCTACACCACCATCTATATAAACATGGAAATACCTACACCGCCATCTGCATAAACATGGAAATATCTACAATGCCATCTGTAGAAAGATGGAAATATCTACAACGCAATCTGTGTAAACATGGAAATATCTACACCGATATCTGTAAAAACATGGAAATATATACACCGCTATCTGTATAATCATGGAAATATCTACACCACTCTGTATAAACATGGAAATATCTACAGCGCCATCTCTATAAACATTGAAATATCTCCACTGCCATCTGTAAAACATGGAAATATCTACATAGTCATCTGAATAAACATGGAAATATCTACACCACCATCTGTATAAACATGGAAATACCTACAATACCATCTGTATACACATGGAAATATGTACACAGACAACTCTATAAGTATGGAAATAACTACACCGCCATCTGTATAAACATGGAAATATCTACACTGCCATCTGTAGAAAGATGGAAATATCTACACCGCTATCTCTATAAATACGGAAATATCTACACCGCCATCTCTATAAACATGAAAATATCTCCACTGCCATCTCCATAAAGATGGAAGTATCTACTCCGCCATGTGTATAAACACGGAAATATCTACACCACCATCTGTGAAAACATGGAAATATCTACACCGCTCTCTGTATAAACATGGAAATATCTACACCGCCATCTGCATGTCCATGGAAAGATCTACGCTGCCATCTGTATAAACATGGAAACATTTACACGGCTATCTGTGTATTGATGGAAATATCAACAACGCCATCTGTACAAACATGGAAATATCTACACCACTATCTCTATAAACATGGAAATATCTGCAGAGCCATCGGTAAAACATGGATATACCTCTACAGTCATCAGTATAAACATGGAAATATCTACAATGCCATCTATATACACATGGAAATATCTACACAGCCATCTGTATAAACATGAAAATATCTACACTGCTATCTCTATAAACATGGAAATATCTACACCGCCATCTCTATAAACATGAAAATATCTACACTGCCATCTCCATAAACATGGAACTAACTACTCCGCCATCTGTATAAACATGGAAACATCTACACCGCCATCTGTGTGAATCAGGAAATATCTACAATGCCATCTGTGTAAAGATATAAATATCTGCACCGCGAGCTGTATAAACATGGAAATATCTACATCGCTATCTGTATCATCGTGGAAATACCAACACATCTATCGGTATAAACATGGAAATATCTACAACGCCATCTATATAAACATGGAAATATCTACACCGCTATGTCTATAAACATGGAAATACCTACACCGCTATCTCTATAAACATGGAAATATCTACACCGCTATCTGTATAAACATGGAAATATCTACACCGCTATCTGTATAAACATGGAAATATCTGCACAGCGATCTGTATAAACATGGAAATATCTACACCGCGATCTGTATAAACATGGAAATATCTTCACCACGATCTGTATAAACATGGAAATATCTACACCGCTATCTGTATAAACATGGTAATATCTACACCACCATCTATATAAACATGGAAATATCTACACCGCCATCTGCATAAACATGGAAATATCTACAATGCCATCTGTATAAAGATGGAAATATCTACACCGCAATCTGTGTAAACATGGAAATATCTACACCGATATCTGTACAAACATGGAAATATATACACCGCTATCTGTATAAACATGGAAATATCTACACCACTCTGTATAAACATGGAAATATCTACAGCGCCATCTCTATAAACATTGAAATATCTCCACTGCCATCTGTAAAACATGGAAATATCTACACAGTCATCTGAATAAACATGGAAATATCTACACCACCATCTGTATAAACATGGAAATACCTACAATACCATCTGTATACACATGTAAATATGTACACAGACAACTCTATAAGTATGGAAATAACTACACCGCCATCTGTATAAACATGGAAATATCTACACTGCCATCTGTAGAAAGATGGAAATATCTACACCGCTATCTCTATAAATATGGAAATATCTACACCGCCATCTCTATAAACATGAAAATATCTACACTGCCATCTCCATAAAGATGGAAGTATCTACTCCCCCATGTGTATAAACACGGAAACATCTACACCACCATCTGTGAAAACATGGAAATATCTACACCGCTATCTGTATAAACATGGAAATATCTACACCGCCATCTGCATGTCCATGGAAATATCTACGCTGCCATCTGTATAAACATGGAAATATCTACACGGCCATCTGTGTATAGATGGAATTATCAACAACGCCATCTGTACAAACATGGAAATATCTACACCGCTATCTCTATAAACATGGAAATATCTGCAGAGCCATCGGTAAAACATGGAATTACCTCTACAGTCATCTGTATAAACATGTAAATATCTACACTGCTATCTCTATAAACATGGAAATATCTACACCGCCATCTCTATAAACATGAAAATATCTACACTGCCATCTCCATAAACATGGAACTAACTACTCCGCCATCTGTATAAACATGGAAACATCTACACCGCCATCTGTGTGAATAAGGAAATATCTACAATGCCATCTGTATAAAGATATAAATATCTGCACCGCGAGCTGTATAAACATGGAAATATCTACATCGCTATCTGTATAAACGTAGAAATACCAACACATCTATCGGTATAAACATGGAAATATCTACAACGCCATCTATATAAACATGGATATATCTACACTGCTATGTCTATAAACATGGAAATACCTACACCGCTATCTCTATAAACATGGAAATATCTACACTGCTATCTGTATTAACATGGAAATATCTACAACGCTATCTGTATAAACATGGAAATATCTACACCGCGATCTGTATAAACATGGAAATATCTACACCGTGATCTGTATAAACATGGAAATATCTTCACCATGATCTGTATAAACATGGAAATATCTACACCGCTATCTGTATAAACATGGTAATATCTACACCACCGTCTATATAAACATGGAAGTATCTACACCGCCATCTGCATAAACATGGATACATCTACAATGCCATCTGTAGAAAGATGGAAATATCTACACCGCAATCTGTGTAAACATGGAAATATCTACACCGTTATCTGTAAAACATGGAAATATCTACACCGCTATCTGTATAAACATGGAAATATCTACACCGCGATCTGTATAAACATGGAATATCTACAGCGCCATCTCTATAAACATTGAAATATCTACACCGCCATCTGTAAAAACATGGAAATATCTACACAGTCATCTGAATAAACATGGAAATATCTACACCACCGTCTGTATAAACATGGAAATACCTACAATACCATCTGTATACACATGGAAATATCTACACAGACATCTGTATAAGTATGGAAATATCTACACCGCTATCTGTATAAACATGGAAATATCTACACTGCCATCTGTAGAAAGATGGAATTATCTACACCGCTATCTCTATAAATATGGAAATATCTACACCGCCATCTCTATAAACATGAAAATATCTACACTGCCATCTCCATAAAGATGGAAGTATCTACTCCGCCATGTGTATAAACACGGAAATATCTACACCACCATCTGTGAAAACATGGAAATATCTACACCGCTATCTGTATAAACATGGAAATATCTACACCGCCATCTGCATGTCCATGGAAATATCTACGCTGCCATCTGTATAAACATGGAAATATCTACACGGCCATCTGTGTATAGATAGAAATATCAACATCGCCATCTGTACAAACATGGAAATATCTACACCGCTATCTCTATAAACATGGAAATATCTGCAGAGCCATCGGTAAAACATGGAAATACCTCTACAGTCATCAGTATAAACATGGAAATATCTACAATGCCATCTATATACACATGGAAATAGCTACACAGCCATCTGTATAAACATTAAAATATCTACACTGCTATCTCTATAAACATGGAAATATCTACACCGCCATCTCTATAAACATGAAAATATCTACACTGCCATCTCCATAAACATGGAAATAACAACTCCGCCATCTGTATAAACATGGAAACATCTACACCGCCATCTGTGTGAATAAGGAAATATCTACAACGCCATCTGTATAAAGATATAAATATCTGCACCGCGAGCTGTATAAACATGGAAATATCTACATCGCTATCTGTATCAACGTGGAAATACCAACACATCTATCGGTATAAACATGGAAATATCTACAACGCCATCTATATAAACATGGAAATATCTACACCGCTATGTCTATAAACATGGAAAAACCTACACCGCTATCTCTATAAACATGGAAATATCTACACCGCTATCTGTATAAACATGGAAATATCTGCACAGCGATCTGTATAAACATGGAAATATCTACACCGCGATCTGTATAAACATGGAAATATCTTCACCACGATCTGTATAAACATGGAAATATCTACACCGCTATCTGTATAAACATGGTAATATCTACACCACCATCTATATAAACATGGAAATATCTACACCGCCATCTGCATAAACATGGAAATATCTACAATGCCATCTGTAGAAAGATGGAAATATCTACACCGCAATCTGTGTAAACATGGAAATATCTACACCGATATCTGTAAAAACATGGAAATATATACACCGCTATCTGTATAAACATGGAAATATCTACACCGCACTCTGTATAAACATGGAAATATCTACAGCGCCATCTCTATAAACATTGAAATATCTTCACTGCCTTCTGTAAAACATGGAAATATCTACACAGTCGTCTGAATAAACATGGAAATATCTACACCACCATCTGTATAAACATGGAGATACCTACAATACCATCTGTATACACATGGAAATATCTACACAGACATCTCTATAAGTATGGAAATATCTACACCGCCATCTGTATAAACATGGAAATATCTACACTGCCATCTGTAGAAAGATGGAAATATCTACACCGCTATCTCTACAAATATGGAAATTTCTACACCGCCATCTCTATAAACATTAAAATATCTACACTGCCATCTCCATAAAGATGGAAGTATCTACTCCGCCATGTGTATAAACACGGAAATATCTACACCACCATCTGTGAAAACATGGAAATATCTACACCGCTCTCTGTATAAACATGGAAATATCTACACCGCCATCTGCATGTCCATGGAAAGATCTACGCTGCCATCTGTATAAACATGGAAACATTTACACGGCTATCTGTGTATTGATGGAAATATCAACAACGCCATCTGTACAAACATGGAAATATCTACACCACTATCTCTATAAACATGGAAATATCTGCAGAGCCATCGGTAAAACATGGATATACCTCTACAGTCATCAGTATAAACATGGAAATATCTACAATGCCATCTATATACACATGGAAATATCTACACAGCCATCTGTATAAACATGAAAATATCTACACTGCTATCTCTATAAACATGGAAATATCTACACCGCCATCTCTATAAACATGAAAATATCTACACTGCCATCTCCATAAACATGGAACTAACTACTCCGCCATCTGTATAAACATGGAAACATCTACAACGCCATCTGTGTGAATCAGGAAATATCTACAATGCCATCTGTGTAAAGATATAAATATCTGCACCGCGAGCTGTATAAACATGGAAATATCTACATCGCTATCTGTATCATCGTGGAAATACCAACACATCTATCGGTATAAACATGGAAATATCTACAACGCCATCTATATAAACATGGAAATATCTACACCGCTATGTCTATAAACATGGAAATACCTACACCGCTATCTCTATAAACATGGAAATATCTACACCGCTATCTGTATAAACATGGAAATATCTACACCGCTATCTGTATAAACATGGAAATATCTGCACAGCGATCTGTATAAACATGGAAATATCTACACCGCGATCTTTATAAACATGGAAATATCTTCACCACGATCTGTATAAACATGGAAATATCTACACCACTATCTGTATAAACATGGTAATATCTACACCACCATCTATATAAACTTGGAAATATCTACACCGCCATCTGCATAAACATGGAAATATCTACAATGCCATCTGTAGAAAGATGGAAATATCTACACCGCAATCAGTGTAAACATGGAAATATCTACACCGATATCTGTAAAAACATGGAAATATATACACCGCTATCTGTATAAACATGGAAATATCTACACCACTCTGTATAAACATGGAAATATCTACAGCGCCATCTCTATAAACATTGAAATATCTCCACTGCCATCTGTAAAACATGGAAATATCTACACAGTCATCTGAATAAACATGGAAATATCTACACCACCATCTGTATAAACATGGAAATACCTACAATACCATCTGTATACACATGGAAATATGTACACAGACAACTCTATAAGTATGGAAATAACTACACCGCCATCTGTATAAACATGGAAATATCTACACTGCCATCTGTAGAAAGATGGAAATATCTACACCGCTATCTCTATAAATATGGAAATATCTACACCGCCATCTCTATAAACATGAAAATATCTACACTGCCATCTCCATAAAGATGGAAGTATCTACTCCCCCATGTGTATAAACACGGAAACATCTACACCACCATCTGTGAAAACATGGAAATATCTACACCGCTATCTGTATAAACATGGAAATATCTACACCGCCATCTGCATGTCCATGGAAATATCTACACTGCCATCTGTATAAACATGGAAATATCTACACGGCCATCTGTGTATAGATGGAATTATCAACAACGCCATCTGTACAAACATGGAAATATCTACACCGCTATCTCTATAAACATGGAAATATCTGCAGAGCCATCGGTAAAACATGGAATTACCTCTACAGTCATCTGTATAAACATGTACATATCTACACTGCTATCTCTATAAACATGGAAATATCTACACCGCCATCTCTATAAACATGAAAATATCTACACTGCCATCTCCATAAACATGGAACTAACTACTCCGCCATCTGTATAAACATGGAAACATCTACACCGCCATCTGTGTGAATAAGGAAATATCTACAATGCCATCTGTATAAAGATATAAATATCTGCACCGCGAGCTGTATAAACATGGAAATATCTACATCGCTATCTGTATAAACGTAGAAATACCAACACATCTATCGGTATAAACATGGAAATATCTACAACGCCATCTATATAAACATGGATATATCTACACTGCTATGTCTATAAACATGGAAATACCTACACCGCTATCTCTATAAACATGGAAATATCTACACTGCTATCTGTATTAACATGGAAATATCTACAACGCTATCTGTATAAACATGGAAATATCTACACCGCGATCTGTATAAACATGGAAATATCTACACCGTGATCTGTATAAACATGGAAATATCTTCACCATGATCTGTATAAACATGGAAATATCTACACCGCTATCTGTATAAACATGGTAATATCTACACCACCGTCTATATAAACATGGAAGTATCTACACCGCCATCTGCATAAACATGGATACATCTACAATGCCATCTGTAGAAAGATGGAAATATCTACACCGCAATCTGTGTAAACATGGAAATATCTACACCGTTATCTGTAAAACATGGAAATATCTACACCGCTATCTGTATAAACATGGAAATATCTACACCGCGATCTGTATAAACATGGAATATCTACAGCGCCATCTCTATAAACATTGAAATATCTACACTGCCATCTGTAAAAACATGGAAATATCTACACAGTCATCTGAATAAACATGGAAATATCTACACCACCGTCTGTATAAACATGGAAATACCTACAATACCATCTGTATACACATGGAAATATCTACACAGACATCTGTATAAGTATGGAAATATCTACACCGCCATCTGTATAAACATGGAAATATCTACACTGCCATCTGTAGAAAGATGGAATTATCTACACCGCTATCTCTATAAATATGGAAATATCTACACCGCCATCTCTATAAACATGAAAATATCTACACTGCCATCTCCATAAAGATGGAAGTATCTACTCCGCCATGTGTATAAACACGGAAATATCTACACCACCATCTGTGAAAACATGGAAATATCTACACCGCTATCTGTATAAACATGGAAATATCTACACCGCCATCTGCATGTCCATGGAAATATCTACGCTGCCATCTGTATAAACATGGAAATATCTACACGGCCATCTGTGTATAGATGGAAATATCAACATCGCCATCTGTACAAACATGGAAATATCTACACCGCTATCTCTATAAACATGGAAATATCTGCAGAGCCATCGGTAAAACATGGAAATACCTCTACAGTCATCAGTATAAACATGGAAATATCTACAATGCCATCTATATACACATGGAAATAGCTACACAGCCATCTGTATAAACATGAAAATATCTACACTGCTATCTCTATAAACATGGAAATATCTACACCGCCATCTCTATAAACATGAAAATATCTACACTGCCATCTCCATAAACATGGAAATAACTACTCCGCCATCTGTATAAACATGGAAACATTTACACCGCCATCTGTGTGAATAAGGAAATATCTACAACGCCATCTGTATAAAGATATAAATATCTGCACCGCGAGCTGTATAAACCTGGAAATATCTACATCGCTATCTGTATCAACGTGGAAATACCAACACATCTATCGGTATAAACATGGAAATATCTACAACGCCATCTATATAAACATGGAAATATCTACACCGCTATGTCTATAAACATGGAAATACCTACACCGCTATCTCTATAAACATGGAAATATCTACACCGCTATCTGTATAAACATGGAAATATCTGCACAGCGATCTGTATAAACATGGAAATATCTTCACCACGATCTGTATAAACATGGAAATATCTACACCGCTATCTGTATAAACATGGTAATATCTACACCACCATCTATATAAACATGGAAATATCTACACCGCCATCTGCATAAACATGGAAATATCTACAATGCCATCTGTAGAAAGATGGAAATATCTACACCGCAATCTGTGTAAACATGGAAATATCTACACCGATATCTGTAAAAACATGGAAATATATACACCGCTATCTGTATAAACATGGAAATATCTACACCGCACTCTGTATAAACATGGAAATATCTACAGCGCCATCTCTATAAACATTGAAATATCTTCACTGCCTTCTGTAAAACATGGAAATATCTACACAGTCATCTGAATAAACATGGAAATATCTACACCACAATCGGTATCAACATGAAAATACCTACAATACCATCTGTATACACATGGAAATATGTACACAGACAACTCTATAAGTATGGAAATATCTACACCGCCATCTGTATAAACATGGAAATATCTTCACTGCCATCTGTAGAAAGATGGAAAAATCTACACCGCTATCTCTATAAATATGGAAATATCTACACCGCCATCTCTATAAACATGAAAATATCTACACTGCCATCTCCATAAAGATGGAAATATCTACTCCCCCATGTGTATAAACACGGAAACATCTACACCACCATCTGTGAAAACATGGAAATATCTACACCGCTATCTGTATAAACATGGAAATATCTACACCGCCATCTGCATGTCCATGGAAATATCTACACTGCCATCTGTATAAACATGGAAATATCTACACGGCCATCTGTGTATAGATGGAAGTATCAACAACGCCATCTGTACAAACATGGAAATATCTACACCGCTATCTCTATAAACATGGAAATATCTGCAGAGCCATCGGTAAAACATGGAATTACCTCTACAGTCATCTGTATAAACATGTACATATCTACACTGCTATCTCTATAAACATGGAAATATCTACACCGCCATCTCTATAAACATGAAAATATCTACACTGCCATCTCCATAAACATGGAACTAACTACTCCGCCATCTGTATAAACATGGAAACATCTACACCGCCATCTGTGTGAATAAGGAAATATCTACAATGCCATCTGTATAAAGATATAAATATCTGCACCGCGAGCTGTATAAACATGGAAATATCTACATCGCTATCTGTATAAACGTAGAAATACCAACACATCTATCGGTATAAACATGGAAATATCTACAACGCCATCTATATAAACATGGATATATCTACACTGCTATGTCTATAAACATGGAAATACCTACACCGCTATCTCTATAAACATGGAAATATCTACACTGCTATCTGTATTAACATGGAAATATCTACAACGCTATCTGTATAAACATGGAAATATCTACACCGCGATCTGTATAAACATGGAAATATCTACACCGTGATCTGTATAAACATGGAAATATCTTCACCATGATCTGTATAAACATGGAAATATCTACACCGCTATCTGTATAAACATGGTAATATCTACACCACCGTCTATATAAACATGGAAGTATCTACACCGCCATCTGCATAAACATGGATACATCTACAATGCCATCTGTAGAAAGATGGAAATATCTACACCGCAATCTGTGTAAACATGGAAATATCTACACCGTTATCTGTAAAACATGGAAATATCTACACCGCTATCTGTATAAACATGGAAATATCTACACCGCGATCTGTATAAACATGGAATATCTACAGCGCCATCTCTATAAACATTGAAATATCTACACTGCCATCTGTAAAAACATGGAAATATCTACACAGTCATCTGAATAAACATGGAAATATCTACACCACCGTCTGTATAAACATGGAAATACCTACAATACCATCTGTATACACATGGAAATATCTACACAGACATCTGTATAAGTATGGAAATATCTACACCGCCATCTGTATAAACATGGAAATATCTACACTGCCATCTGTAGAAAGATGGAATTATCTACACCGCTATCTCTATAAATATGGAAATATCTACACCGCCATCTCTATAAACATGAAAATATCTACACTGCCATCTCCATAAAGATGGAAGTATCTACTCCGCCATGTGTATAAACACGGAAATATCTACACCACCATCTGTGAAAACATGGAAATATCTACACCGCTATCTGTATAAACATGGAAATATCTACACCGCCATCTGCATGTCCATGGAAATATCTACGCTGCCATCTGTATAAACATGGAAATATCTACACGGCCATCTGTGTATAGATGGAAATATCAACATCGCCATCTGTACAAACATGGAAATATCTACACCGCTATCTCTATAAACATGGAAATATCTGCAGAGCCATCGGTAAAACATGGAAATACCTCTACAGTCATCAGTATAAACATGGAAATATCTACAATGCCATCTATATACACATGGAAATAGCTACACAGCCATCTGTATAAACATGAAAATATCTACAATGCTATCTCTATAAACATGGAAATATCTACACCGCCATCTCTATAAACATGAAAATATCTACACTGCCATCTCCATAAACATGGAAATAACTACTCCGCCATCTGTATAAACATGGAAACATTTACACCGCCATCTGTGTGAATAAGGAAATATCTACAACGCCATCTGTATAAAGATATAAATATCTGCACCGCGAGCTGTATAAACCTGGAAATATCTACATCGCTATCTGTATCAACGTGGAAATACCAACACATCTATCGGTATAAACATGGAAATATCTACAACGCCATCTATATAAACATGGAAATATCTACACCGCTATGTCTATAAACATGGAAATACCTACACCGCTATCTCTATAAACATGGAAATATCTACACCGCTATCTGTATAAACATGGAAATATCTGCACAGCGATCTGTATAAACATGGAAATATCTTCACCACGATCTGTATAAACATGGAAATATCTACACCGCTATCTGTATAAACATGGTAATATCTACACCACCATCTATATAAACATGGAAATATCTACACCGCCATCTGCATAAACATGGAAATATCTACAATGCCATCTGTAGAAAGATGGAAATATCTACACCGCAATCTGTGTAAACATGGAAATATCTACACCGATATCTGTAAAAACATGGAAATATATACACCGCTATCTGTATAAACATGGAAATATCTACACCGCACTCTGTATAAACATGGAAATATCTACAGCGCCATCTCTATAAACATTGAAATATCTTCACTGCCTTCTGTAAAACATGGAAATATCTACACAGTCATCTGAATAAACATGGAAATATCTACACCACAATCGGTATCAACATGAAAATACCTACAATACCATCTGTATACACATGGAAATATGTACACAGACAACTCTATAAGTATGGAAATATCTACACCGCCATCTGTATAAACATGGAAATATCTTCACTGCCATCTGTAGAAAGATGGAAAAATCTACACCGCTATCTCTATAAATATGGAAATATCTACACCGCCATCTCTATAAACATGAAAATATCTACACTGCCATCTCCAGAAAGATGGAAGTATCTACTCTGCCATGTGTATAAACACGGAAATATCCACACCACCATCTGTGAAAACATGGAAATATCTACACCGCTATCTGTATAAACATGGAAATATCTACACCGCCATCTGCATGTCCATGGAAATATCTACGCTGCCATCTGTATAAACATGGAAATATCTACACGGCCATCTGTGTATAGATGGAAATATCAACATCGCCATCTGTACATACATGGAAATATCTACACCGCTATCTCTATAAACATGGAAATATCTGCACAGCCATCTGTAAAACATGGAAATACCTCTACAGTCATCTGTATAAACATGGAAATATCTACAATGCCAACTGTATACACATGGAAATATCTACACAGCCATCTGTATAAACATGTAAATATCTACACTGCTATCTCTATAAACATGGAAATATCTACACAGCCATCTCTATAAACATGTAAATATCTACACTGCTATCTCTATAAACATGGAAATATCTACACCGCCATCTGTATAAACCTGAAAATATCTACACTGCCATCTCCATAAACATGGAACTAACTACTCCGCCATCTGTATAAACATGGAAACATCTACACCGCCATCTGTGTGAATAAGGAAATATCTACAATGCCATCTGTATAAAGATATAAATATCTGCACCGCGAGCTGTATAAACATGGAAATATCTACATCGCTATCTGCATAAACGTGGAAATACCAACACATCTATCGGTATAAACATGGAAATATCTACAACGCCATCTATATAAACATGGAAATATCTACACTGCTATGTCTATAAACATGGAAATACCTACACCGCTATCTCTATTAACATGGAAATATCTACACCGCTATCTGTATAAACATGGAAATATCTACACCGCTATCTGTATAAACATGGAAATATTTACACAGCGATCTGTATAAACATGGAAATATCTACTCCGCGATCTGTATAAACATGGAAATATCTTCACCACAATCTGTATAAACATGGAAATATCTACACCGCTATCTGTATAAACATGGTAATATCTACACTACCATCTATATAAACATGGAAATATCTACACCGCCATCTGCATAAACATGGAAATATCTACAATGCCATCTGTAGAGAGATGGATATATCTACACCGCAATCTGTGTAAACATGGAAATATCTACACCGATATCTGTAAAAACATGGAAATATCTACACCGCTATCTGTATAAACATGGAAATAACTACACCGCGATCTGTATAAACATGGAAATATCTACAGCGCCATCTCTATAAACATTGAAATATCTACACTGCCATATGTAAAACATGGAAATATCTACACAGTCGTCTGAATAAACATGGAAATATCTACACCACCATCTGTATAAACATGGAGATACCTACAATACCATCTGTATACACATGGAAATATCTAAACAGACATCTCTATAAGTATGGAAATATCTACACCGCCATCTGTATAAACATGGAAATATCTACACTGCCATCTGTAGAAAGATGGAAATATCTACACCGCTATCTCTACAAATATGGAAATATCTACACCGCCATCTCTATAAACATGAAAATATCTACACTGCCATCTCCATAAAGATGGAAGTATCTACTCCGCCATGTGTATAAACACGGAAATATCTACACCACCATCTGTGAAAACATGGAAATATCTACACCGCTCTCTGTATAAACATGGAAATATCTACACCGCCATCTGCATGTCCATGGAAAGATCTACGCTGCCATCTGTATAAACATGGAAACATTTACACGGCTATCTGTGTATTGATGGAAATATCAACAACGCCATCTGTACAAACATGGAAATATCTACACCACTATCTCTATAAACATGGAAATATCTGCAGAGCCATCGGTAAAACATGGATATACCTCTACAGTCATCAGTATAAACATGGAAATATCTACAATGCCATCTATATACACATGGAAATATCTACACAGCCATCTGTATAAACATGAAAATATCTACACTGCTATCTCTATAAACATGGAAATATCTACACCGCCATCTCTATAAACATGAAAATATCTACACTGCCATCTCCATAAACATGGAACTAACTACTCCGCCATCTGTATAAACATGGAAACATCTACACCGCCATCTGTGTGAATAAGGAAATATCTACAATGCCATCTGTGTAAAGATATAAATATCTGCACCGCGAGCTGTATAAACATGGAAATATCTACATCGCTATCTGTATCATCGTGGAAATACCAACACATCTATCGGTATAAACATGGAAATATCTACAACGCCATCTATATAAACATGGAAATATCTACACCGCTATGTCTATAAACATGGAAATACCTACACCGCTATCTCTATAAACATGGAAATATCTACACCGCTATCTGTATAAACATGGAAATATCTACACCGCTATCTGTATAAACATGGAAATATCTGCACAGCGATCTGTATAAACATGGAAATATCTACACCGCGATCTGTATAAACATGGAAATATCTTCACCACGATCTGTATAAACATGGAAATATCTACACCGCTATCTGTATAAACATGGTAATATCTACACCACCATCTATATAAACATGGAAATACCTACACCGCCATCTGCATAAACATGGAAATATCTACAATGCCATCTGTAGAAAGATGGAAATATCTACACCGCAATCTGTGTAAACATGGAAATATCTACACCGATATCTGTAAAAACATGGAAATATATACACCGCTATCTGTATAAACATGGAAATATCTACACCACTCTGTATAAACATGGAAATATCTACAGCGCCATCTCTATAAACATTGAAATATCTCCACTGCCATCTGTAAAACATGGAAATATCTACACAGTCATCTGAATAAACATGGAAATATCTACACCACCATCTGTATAAACATGGAAATACCTACAATACCATCTGTATACACATGGAAATATGTACACAGACAACTCTATAAGTATGGAAATAACTACACCGCCATCTGTATAAACATGGAAATATCTACACTGCCATCTGTAGAAAGATGGAAATATCTACACCGCTATCTCTATAAATACGGAAATATCTACACCGCCATCTCTATAAACATGAAAATATCTACACTGCCATCTCCATAAAGATGGAAGTATCTACTCCCCCATGTGTATAAACACGGAAACATCTACACCACCATCTGTGAAAACATGGAAATATCTACACCGCTATCTGTATAAACATGGAAATATCTACACCGCCATCTGCATGTCCATGGAAATATCTACGCTGCCATCTGTATAAACATGGAAATATCTACACGGCCATCTGTGTATAGATGGAATTATCAACAACGCCATCTGTACAAACATGGAAATATCTCCACCGCTATCTCTATAAACATGGAAATATCTGCAGAGCCATCGGTAAAACATGGAATTACCTCTACAGTCATCTGTATAAACATGTAAATATCTACACTGCTATCTCTATAAACATGGAAATATCTACACCGCCATCTCTATAAACATGAAAATATCTACACTGCCATCTCCATAAACATGGAACTAACTACTCCGCCATCTGTATAAACATGGAAACATCTACACCGCCATCTGTGTGAATAAGGAAATATCTACAATGCCATCTGTATAAAGATATAAATATCTGCACCGCGAGCTGTATAAACATGGAAATATCTACATCGCTATCTGTATAAACGTAGAAATACCAACACATCTATCGGTATAAACATGGAAATATCTACAACGCCATCTATATAAACATGGATATATCTACACTGCTATGTCTATAAACAAGGAAATACCTACACCGCTATCTCTATAAACATGGAAATATCTACACTGCTATCTGTATTAACATGGAAATATCTACAACGCTATCTGTATAAACATGGAAATATCTACACCGTGATCTGTATAAACATGGAAATATCTTCACCATGATCTGTATAAACATGGAAATATCTACACCGCTATCTGTATAAACATGGTAATATCTACACCACCGTCTATATAAACATGGAAGTATCTACACCGCCATCTGCATAAACATGGATACATCTACAATGCCATCTGTAGAAAGATGGAAATATCTACACCGCAATCTGTGTAAACATGGAAATATCTACACCGTTATCTGTAAAACATGGAAATATCTACACCGCTATCTGTATAAACATGGAAATATCTACACCGCGATCTGTATAAACATGGAATATCTACAGCGCCATCTCTATAAACATTGAAATATCTACACTGCCATCTGTAAAAACATGGAAATATCTACACAGTCATCTGAATAAACATGGAAATATCTACACCACCATCTGTATAAACATGGAAATACCTACAATACCATCTGTATACACATGGAAATATCTACACAGACATCTGTATAAGTATGGAAATATCTACACCGCCATCTGTATAAACATGGAAATATCTACACTGCCATCTGTAGAAAGATGGAATTATCTACACCGCTATCTCTATAAATATGGAAATATCTACACCGCCATCTCTATAAACATGAAAATATCTACACTGCCATCTCCATAAAGATGGAAGTATCTACTCCGCCATGTGTATAAACACGGAAATATCTACACCACCATCTGTGAAAACATGGAAATATCTACACCGCTATCTGTATAAACATGGAAATATCTACACCGCCATCTGCATGTCCATGGAAATATCTACGCTGCCATCTGTATAAACATGGAAATATCTACACGGCCATCTGTGTATAGATGGAAATATCAACATCGCCATCTGTACAAACATGGAAATATCTACACCGCTATCTCTATAAACATGGAAATATCTGCAGAGCCATCGGTAAAACATGGAAATACCTCTACAGTCATCAGTATAAACATGGAAATATCTACAATGCCATCTATATACACATGGAAATAGCTACACAGCCATCTGTATAAACATTAAAATATCTACACTGCTATCTCTATAAACATGGAAATATCTACACCGCCATCTCTATAAACATGAAAATATCTACACTGCCATCTCCATAAACATGGAAATAACTACTCCGCCATCTATATAAACATGGAAACATCTACACCGCCATCTGTGTGAATAAGGAAATATCTACAATGCCATCTGTGTAAAGATATAAATATCTGCACCGCGAGCTGTATAAACATGGAAATATCTACATCGCTATCTGTATCATCGTGGAAATACCAACACATCTATCGGTATAAACATGGAAATATCTACAACGCCATCTATATAAACATGGAAATATCTACACCGCTATGTCTATAAACATGGAAATACCTACACCGCTATCTCTATAAACATGGAAATATCTACACCGCTATCTGTATAAACATGGAAATATCTACACCGCTATCTGTATAAACATGGAAATATCTGCACAGCGATCTGTATAAACATGGAAATATCTACACCGCGATCTGTATAAACATGGAAATATCTTCACCACGATCTGTATAAACATGGAAATATCTACACCGCTATCTGTATAAACATGGTAATATCTACACCACCATCTATATAAACATGGAAATACCTACACCGCCATCTGCATAAACATGGAAATATCTACAATGCCATCTGTAGAAAGATGGAAATATCTACACCGCAATCTGTGTAAACATGGAAATATCTACACCGATATCTGTAAAAACATGGAAATATATACACCGCTATCTGTATAAACATGGAAATATCTACACCACTCTGTATAAACATGGAAATATCTACAGCGCCATCTCTATAAACATTGAAATATCTCCACTGCCATCTGTAAAACATGGAAATATCTACACAGTCATCTGAATAAACATGGAAATATCTACACCACCATCTGTATAAACATGGAAATACCTACAATACCATCTGTATACACATGGAAATATGTACACAGACAACTCTATAAGTATGGAAATAACTACACCGCCATCTGTATAAACATGGAAATATCTACACTGCCATCTGTAGAAAGATGGAAATATCTACACCGCTATCTCTATAAATACGGAAATATCTACACCGCCATCTCTATAAACATGAAAATATCTACACTGCCATCTCCATAAAGATGGAAGTATCTACTCCCCCATGTGTATAAACACGGAAACATCTACACCACCATCTGTGAAAACATGGAAATATCTACACCGCTATCTGTATAAACATGGAAATATCTACACCGCCATCTGCATGTCCATGGAAATATCTACGCTGCCATCTGTATAAACATGGAAATATCTACACGGCCATCTGTGTATAGATGGAATTATCAACAACGCCATCTGTACAAACATGGAAATATCTCCACCGCTATCTCTATAAACATGGAAATATCTGCAGAGCCATCGGTAAAACATGGAATTACCTCTACAGTCATCTGTATAAACATGTAAATATCTACACTGCTATCTCTATAAACATGGAAATATCTACACCGCCATCTCTATAAACATGAAAATATCTACACTGCCATCTCCATAAACATGGAACTAACTACTCCGCCATCTGTATAAACATGGAAACATCTACACCGCCATCTGTGTGAATAAGGAAATATCTACAATGCCATCTGTATAAAGATATAAATATCTGCACCGCGAGCTGTATAAACATGGAAATATCTACATCGCTATCTGTATAAACGTAGAAATACCAACACATCTATCGGTATAAACATGGAAATATCTACAACGCCATCTATATAAACATGGATATATCTACACTGCTATGTCTATAAACAAGGAAATACCTACACCGCTATCTCTATAAACATGGAAATATCTACACTGCTATCTGTATTAACATGGAAATATCTACAACGCTATCTGTATAAACATGGAAATATCTACACCGTGATCTGTATAAACATGGAAATATCTTCACCATGATCTGTATAAACATGGAAATATCTACACCGCTATCTGTATAAACATGGTAATATCTACACCACCGTCTATATAAACATGGAAGTATCTACACCGCCATCTGCATAAACATGGATACATCTACAATGCCATCTGTAGAAAGATGGAAATATCTACACCGCAATCTGTGTAAACATGGAAATATCTACACCGTTATCTGTAAAACATGGAAATATCTACACCGCTATCTGTATAAACATGGAAATATCTACACCGCGATCTGTATAAACATGGAATATCTACAGCGCCATCTCTATAAACATTGAAATATCTACACTGCCATCTGTAAAAACATGGAAATATCTACACAGTCATCTGAATAAACATGGAAATATCTACACCACCATCTGTATAAACATGGAAATACCTACAATACCATCTGTATACACATGGAAATATCTACACAGACATCTGTATAAGTATGGAAATATCTACACCGCCATCTGTATAAACATGGAAATATCTACACTGCCATCTGTAGAAAGATGGAATTATCTACACCGCTATCTCTATAAATATGGAAATATCTACACCGCCATCTCTATAAACATGAAAATATCTACACTGCCATCTCCATAAAGATGGAAGTATCTACTCCGCCATGTGTATAAACACGGAAATATCTACACCACCATCTGTGAAAACATGGAAATATCTACACCGCTATCTGTATAAACATGGAAATATCTACACCGCCATCTGCATGTCCATGGAAATATCTACGCTGCCATCTGTATAAACATGGAAATATCTACACGGCCATCTGTGTATAGATGGAAATATCAACATCGCCATCTGTACAAACATGGAAATATCTACACCGCTATCTCTATAAACATGGAAATATCTGCAGAGCCATCGGTAAAACATGGAAATACCTCTACAGTCATCAGTATAAACATGGAAATATCTACAATGCCATCTATATACACATGGAAATAGCTACACAGCCATCTGTATAAACATTAAAATATCTACACTGCTATCTCTATAAACATGGAAATATCTACACCGCCATCTCTATAAACATGAAAATATCTACACTGCCATCTCCATAAACATGGAAATAACTACTCCGCCATCTATATAAACATGGAAACATCTACACCGCCATCTGTGTGAATAAGGAAATATCTACAACGCCATCTGTATAAAGATATAAAAATCTGCACCGCGAGCTGTATAAACATGGAAATATCTACATCGCTATCTGTATCAACGTGGAAATACCAACACATCTATCGGTATAAACATGGAAATATCTACAACGCCATCTATATAAACATGGAAATATCTACACTGCTATGTCTATAAACATGGAAATACCTACACCGCTATCTCTATAAACATAGAAATATCTACACCGCTATCTGTATAAACATGGAAATATCTGCACAGCGATCTGTATAAACATGGAAATATCTACACCGCGATCTGTATAAACATGGAAATATCTTCACCACGATCTGTATAAACATGGAAATATCTACACCGCTATCTGTATAAACATGGTAATATCTACACCACCATCTATATAAACATGGAAATATCTACACCGCCATCTGCATAAACATGGAAATATCTACAATGCCATCTGTAGAAAGATGGAAATATCTACACCGCAATCTGTGTAAACATGGAAATATCTACACCGATATCTGTAAAAACATGGAAATATATACACCGCTATCTGTATAAACATGGAAATATCTACACCGCACTCTGTATAAACATGGAAATATCTACAGCGCCATCTCTATAAACATTGAAATATCTACACTGCCATCTGTAAAACATGGAAATATCTACACAGTCATCTGAATAAACATGGAAATATCTACACCACAATCGGTATAAACATGGAAATACCTACAATACCATCTGTATACACATGGAAATATGTACACAGACAACTCTATAAGTATGGAAATATCTACACCGCCATCTGTATAAACATGGAAATATCTTCACTGCCATCTGTAGAAAGATGGAAAAATCTACACCGCTATCTCTATAAATATGGAAATATCTACACCGCCATCTCTATAAACATGAAAATATCTACACTGCCATCTCCATAAAGATGGAAGTATATACTCCGCCATGTGTATAAACACGGAAACATCTACACCACCATCTGTGAAAACATGGAAATATCTACACCGCTCTCTGTATAAACATGGAAATATCTACACCGCCATCTGCATGTCCATGGAAATATCTACGCTGCCATCTGTATAAACATGGAAATATCTACCCGGCCATCTGTGTATAGATGGAAATATCAACAACGCCATCTGTACAAACATGGAAATATCTACAACGCAATCTCTATAAACATGGAAATATCTGCAGAGCCATCGGTAAAACATGGAAATACCTCTACAGTCATCTGTATAAACATGGAAATATCTACAATGCCATCTGTATACACATGGAAATATCTACACAGCCATCTGTAAAAACATGAAAATATCTACACTGCTATCTCTATAAACATGGAAATATCTACACCGCCATCTCTATAAACATGAAAATATCTACACTGCCATCTCCATAAACATGGAAATAACTACTCCGCCATCTGTATAAACATGGAAACATCTACACCGCCATCTGTGTGAATAAGGAAATATCTACAATGCCATCTGTATAAAGATATAAATATCTGCACCGCGAGCTGTATAAACATGGAAATATCTACATCGCTATCTGTATCGACGTGGAAATACCAACACATATATCGGTATAAACATGGAAATATCTACAACGCCATCTATATAAACATGGAAATATCTACACCGCTATGTCTATAAACATGGAAATACCTACACCGCTATCTCTATAAACATGGAAATATCTACACCGCTATCTGTATAAACATGGAAATATCTGCACAGCGATCTGTATAAACATGGAAATATCTACACCGCGATCTGTATAAACATGGAAATATCTTCACCACGATCTGTATAAACATGGAAATATCTACACCGCTATCTGTATAAACATGGTAATATCTACACCACCATCTATATAAACATGGAAATATCTACACCGCCATCTGCATAAACATGGATACATCTACAATGCCATCTGTAGAAAGATGGAAATATCTACACCGCAATCTGTGTAAACATGGAAATATCTACACCGTTATCTGTAAAACATGGAAATATCTACACCGCTATCTGTATAAACATGGAAATATCTACACCGCGATCTGTATAAACATGGAATATCTACAGCGCCATCTCTATAAACATTGAAATATCTACACTGCCATCTGTAAAAACATGGAAATATCTACACAGTCATCTGAATAAACATGGAAATATCTACACCACCATCTGTATAAACATGGAAATACCTACATTACCATCTTTATACACATGGAAATATCTACACAGACATCTGTATAAGTATGGAAATATCTACACCGCCATCTGTATAAACATGGAAATATCTACATTGCCATCTGTAGAAAGATGGAATTATCTACACCGCTATCTCTATAAATATGGAAATATCTACACCGCCATCTCTATAAACATGAAAATATCTACACTGCCATCTCCATAAAGATGGAAGTATCTACTCCGCCATGTGTATAAACACGGAAATATCTACACCACCATCTGTGAAAACATGGAAATATCTACACCGCTATCTGTATAAACATGGAAATATCTACACCGCCATCTGCATGTCCATGGAAATATCTACGCTGCCATCTGTATAAACATGGAAATATCTACACGGCCATCTGTGTATAGATGGAAATATCAACATCGCCATCTGTACAAACATGGAAATATCTACACCGCTATCTCTATAAACATGGAAATATCTGCACAGCCATCTGTAAAACATGGAAATACCTCTACAGTCATCTGTATAAACATGGAAATATCTACAATGCCAACTGTATACACATGGAAATATCTACACAGCCATCTGTATAAACATGTAAATATCTACACTGCTATCTCTATAAACATGGAAATATCTACACCGCCATCTGTATAAACCTGAAAATATCTACACTGCCATCTCCATAAACATGGAACTAACTACTCCGCCATCTGTATAAACATGGAAACATCTACACCGCCATCTGTGTGAATAAGGAAATATCTACAATGCCATCTGTATAAAGATATAAATATCTGCACCCCGAGCTGTATAAACATGGAAATATCTACATCGCTATCTGTATAAACGTGGAAATACCAACACATCTATCGGTATAAACATGGAAATATCTACAACGCCATCTATATAAACATGGAAATATCTACACTGCTATGTCAATAAACATGGAAATACCTACACCGCTATCTCTATTAACATGGAAATATCTACACCGCTATCTGTATACACATGGAAATATCTACACCGCTATCTGTATAAACATGGAAATATTTACACAGCGATCTGTATAAACATGGAAATATCTACTCCGCGATCTGTATAAACATGGAAATATCTTCACCACAATCTGTATAAACATGGAAATATCTACACCGCTATCTGTATAAACATGGTAATATCTACACTACCATCTATATAAACATGGAAATATCTACACCGCCATCTGCATAAACATGGAAATATCTACAATGCCATCTGTAGAGAGATGGAAATATCTACACCGCAATCTGTGTAAACATGGAAATATCTACACCGATATCTGTAAAAACATGGAAATATCTACACCGCTATCTGTATAAACATGGAAATAACTACACCGCGATCTGTATAAACATGGAAATATCTACAGCGCCATCTCTATAAACATTGAAATATCTACACTGCCATATGTAAAACATGGAAATATCTACACAGTCGTCTGAATAAACATGGAAATATCTACACCACCATCTGTATAAACATGGAGATACCTACAATACCATCTGTATACACATGGAAATATCTAAACAGACATCTCTATAAGTATGGAAATATCTACACCGCCATCTGTATAAACATGGAAATATCTACACTGCCATCTGTAGAAAGATGGAAATATCTACACCGCTATCTCTACAAATATGGAAATATCTACACCGCCATCTCTATAAACATGAAAATATCTACACTGCCATCTCCATAAAGATGGAAGTATCTACTCCGCCATGTGTATAAACACGGAAATATCTACACCACCATCTGTGAAAACATGGAAATATCTACACCGCTCTCTGTATAAACATGGAAATATCTACACCGCCATCTGCATGTCCATGGAAAGATCTACGCTGCCATCTGTATAAACATGGAAACATTTACACGGCTATCTGTGTATTGATGGAAATATCAACAACGCCATCTGTACAAACATGGAAATATCTACACCACTATCTCTATAAACATGGAAATATCTGCAGAGCCATCGGTAAAACATGGATATACCTCTACAGTCATCAGTATAAACATGGAAATATCTACAATGCCATCTATATACACATGGAAATATCTACACAGCCATCTGTATAAACATGAAAATATCTACACTGCTATCTCTATAAACATGGAAATATCTACACCGCCATCTCTATAAACATGAAAATATCTACACTGCCATCTCCATAAACATGGAACTAACTACTCCGCCATCTGTATAAACATGGAAACATCTACACCGCCATCTGTGTGAATAAGGAAATATCTACAATGCCATCTGTGTAAAGATATAAATATCTGCACCGCGAGCTGTATAAACATGGAAATATCTACATCGCTATCTGTATCATCGTGGAAATACCAACACATCTATCGGTATAAACATGGAAATATCTACAACGCCATCTATATAAACATGGAAATATCTACACCGCTATGTCTATAAACATGGAAATACCTACAGCGCTATCTCTATAAACATGGAAATATCTACACCGCTATCTGTATAAACATGGAAATATCTACACCGCTATCTGTATAAACATGGAAATATCTGCACAGCGATCTGTATAAACATGGAAATATCTACACCGCGATCTGTATAAACATGGAAATATCTTCACCACGATCTGTATAAACATGGAAATATCTACACCGCTATCTGTATAAACATGGTAATATCTACACCACCATCTATATAAACATGGAAATATCTACACCGCCATCTGCATAAACATGGAAATATCTACAATGCCATCTGTAGAAAGATGGAAATATCTACACCGCAATCTGTGTAAACATGGAAATATCTACACCGATATCTGTAAAAACATGGAAATATATACACCGCTATCTGTATAAACATGGAAATATCTACACCACTCTGTATAAACATGGAAATATCTACAGCGCCATCTCTATAAACATTGAAATATCTCCACTGCCATCTGTAAAACATGGAAATATCTACACAGTCATCTGAATAAACATGGAAATATCTACACCACCATCTGTATAAACATGGAAATACCTACAATACCATCTGTATACACATGGAAATATGTACACAGACAACTCTATAAGTATGGAAATAACTACACCGCCATCTGTATAAACATGGAAATATCTACACTGCCATCTGTAGAAAGATGGAAATATCTACACCGCTATCTCTATAAATACGGAAATATCTACACCGCCATCTCTATAAACATGAAAATATCTACACTGCCATCTCCATAAAGATGGAAGTATCTACTCCCCCATGTGTATAAACACGGAAACATCTACACCACCATCTGTGAAAACATGGAAATATCTACACCGCTATCTGTATAAACATGGAAATATCTACACCGCCATCTGCATGTCCATGGAAATATCTACGCTGCCATCTGTATAAACATGGAAATATCTACACGGCCATCTGTGTATAGATGGAATTATCAACAACGCCATCTGTACAAACATGGAAATATCTCCACCGCTATCTCTATAAACATGGAAATATCTGCAGAGCCATCGGTAAAACATGGAATTACCTCTACAGTCATCTGTATAAACATGTAAATATCTACACTGCTATCTCTATAAACATGGAAATATCTACACCGCCATCTCTATAAACATGAAAATATCTACACTGCCATCTCCATAAACATGGAACTAACTACTCCGCCATCTGTATAAACATGGAAACATCTACACCGCCATCTGTGTGAATAAGGAAATATCTACAATGCCATCTGTATAAAGATATAAATATCTGCACCGCGAGCTGTATAAACATGGAAATATCCACATCGCTATCTGTATAAACGTAGAAATACCAACACATCTATCGGTATAAACATGGAAATATCTACAACGCCATCTATATAAACATGGATATATCTACACTGCTATGTCTATAAACAAGGAAATACCTACACCGCTATCTCTATAAACATGGAAATATCTACACTGCTATCTGTATTAACATGGAAATATCTACAACGCTATCTGTATAAACATGGAAATATCTACACCGTGATCTGTATAAACATGGAAATATCTTCACCATGATCTGTATAAACATGGAAATATCTACACCGCTATCTGTATAAACATGGTAATATCTACACCACCGTCTATATAAACATGGAAGTATCTACACCGCCATCTGCATAAACATGGATACATCTACAATGCCATCTGTAGAAAGATGGAAATATCTACACCGCAATCTGTGTAAACATGGAAATATCTACACCGTTATCTGTAAAACATGGAAATATCTACACCGCTATCTGTATAAACATGGAAATATCTACACCGCGATCTGTATAAACATGGAATATCTACAGCGCCATCTCTATAAACATTGAAATATCTACGCTGCCATCTGTAAAAACATGGAAATATCTACACAGTCATCTGAATAAACATGGAAATATCTACACCACCATCTGTATAAACATGGAAATACCTACAATACCATCTGTATACACATGGAAATATCTACACAGACATCTGTATAAGTATGGAAATATCTACACCGCCATCTGTATAAACATGGAAATATCTACACTGCCATCTGTAGAAAGATGGAATTATCTACACCGCTATCTCTATAAATATGGAAATATCTACACCGCCATCTCTATAAACATGAAAATATCTACACTGCCATCTCCATAAAGATGGAAGTATCTACTCCGCCATGTGTATAAACACGGAAATATCTACACCACCATCTGTGAAAACATGGAAATATCTACACCGCTATCTGTATAAACATGGAAATATCTACACCGCCATCTGCATGTCCATGGAAATATCTACGCTGCCATCTGTATAAACATGGAAATATCTACACGGCCATCTGTGTATAGATGGAAATATCAACATCGCCATCTGTACAAACATGGAAATATCTACACCGCTATCTCTATAAACATGGAAATATCTGCAGAGCCATCGGTAAAACATGGAAATACCTCTACAGTCATCAGTATAAACATGGAAATATCTACAATGCCATCTATATACACATGGAAATAGCTACACAGGCATCTGTATAAACATTAAAATATCTACACTGCTATCTCTATAAACATGGAAATATCTACACCGCCATCTCTATAAACATGAAAATATCTACACTGCCATCTCCATAAACATGGAAATAACTACTCCGCCATCTATATAAACATGGAAACATCTACACCGCCATCTGTGTGAATAAGGAAATATCTACAACGCCATCTGTATAAAGATATAAAAATCTGCACCGCGAGCTGTATAAACATGGAAATATCTACATCGCTATCTGTATCAACGTGGAAATACCAACACATCTATCGGTATAAACATGGAAATATCTACAACGCCATCTATATAAACATGGAAATATCTACACTGCTATGTCTATAAACATGGAAATACCTACACCGCTATCTCTATAAACATAGAAATATCTACACCGCTATCTGTATAAACATGGAAATATCTGCACAGCGATCTGTATAAACATGGAAATATCTACACCGCGATCTGTATAAACATGGAAATATCTTCACCACGATCTGTATAAACATGGAAATATCTACACCGCTATCTGTATAAACATGGTAATATCTACACCACCATCTATATAAACATGGAAATATCTACACCGCCATCTGCATAAACATGGAAATATCTACAATGCCATCTGTAGAAAGATGGAAATATCTACACCGCAATCTGTGTAAACATGGAAATATCTACACCGATATCTGTAAAAACATGGAAATATATACACCGCTATCTGTATAAACATGGAAATATCTACACCGCACTCTGTATAAACATGGAAATATCTACAGCGCCATCTCTATAAACATTGAAATATCTACACTGCCATCTGTAAAACATGGAAATATCTACACAGTCATCTGAATAAACATGGAAATATCTACACCACAATCGGTATAAACATGGAAATACCTACAATACCATCTGTATACACATGGAAATATGTACACAGACAACTCTATAAGTATGGAAATATCTACACCGCCATCTGTATAAACATGGAAATATCTTCACTGCCATCTGTAGAAAGATGGAAAAATCTACACCGCTATCTCTATAAATATGGAAATATCTACACCGCCATCTCTATAAACATGAAAATATCTACACTGCCATCTCCATAAAGATGGAAGTATCTACTCCGCCATGTGTATAAACACGGAAACATCTACACCACCATCTGCGAAAACATGGAAATATCTACACCGCTCTCTGTATAAACATGGAAATATCTACACCGCCATCTGCATGTCCATGGAAATATCTACGCTGCCATCTGTATAAACATGGAAATATCTACCCGGCCATCTGTGTATAGATGGAAATATCAACAACGCCATCTGTACAAACATGGAAATATCTACAACGCAATCTCTATAAACATGGAAATATCTGCAGAGCCATCGGTAAAACATGGAAATACCTCTACAGTCATCTGTATAAACATGGAAATATCTACAATGCCATCTGTATACACATGGAAATATCTACACAGCCATCTGTAAAAACATGAAAATATCTACACTGCTATCTCTATAAACATGGAAATATCTACACCGCCATCTCTATAAACATGAAAATATCTACACTGCCATCTCCATAAACATGGAAATAACTACTCCGCCATCTGTATAAACATGGAAACATCTACACCGCCATCTGTGTGAATAAGGAAATATCTACAATGCCATCTGTATAAAGATATAAATATCTGCACCGCGAGCTGTATAAACATGGAAATATCTACATCGCTATCTGTATCGACGTGGAAATACCAACACATATATCGGTATAAACATGGAAATATCTGCAACGCCATCTATATAAACATGGAAATATCTACACCGCTATGTCTATGAACATGGAAATACCTACACCGCTATCTCTATAAACATGGAAATATCTACACCGCTATCTGTATAAACATGGAAATATCTGCACAGCGATCTGTATAAACATGGAAATATCTACACCGCGATCTGTATAAACATGGAAATATCTTCACCACGATCTGTATAAACATGGAAATATCTACACCGCTATCTGTATAAACATGGTAATATCTACACCACCATCTATATAAACATGGAAATATCTACACCGCCATCTGCATAAACATGGAAATATCTACAATGCCATCTGTAGAAAGATGGAAATATCTACACCGCAATCTGTGTTAACATGGAAATATCTACACCGATATCTGTAAAAGCATGGAAATATATACACCGCTATGTGTATAAACATGGAAATATCTACACCGCACTCTGTATAAACATGGAAATATCTACAGCGCCATCTCTATAAACATTGAAATATCTACACTGCCATCTGTAAAACATGGAAATATCTACACAGTCATCTGAATAAACATGGAAATATCTACATCACCATCGGTATAAACATGGAAATACCTACAATACCATCTGTATACACATGGTAATATGTACACAGACAACTCTATAAGTATGGAAATATCTACACCGCCATCTGAATAAACATGGAAATATCTTCACTGCCATCTGTAGAAAGATGGAAAAATCTACACCGCTATCTGTATAAATATGGAAATATCTACACCGCCATCTCTATAAACATGAAAATATCTACACTGCCATCTCCATAAAGATGGAAGTATCTACTCCGCCATGTGTATAAACACGGAAACATCTACACCACCATCTGTGAAAACATGGAAATATCTACACCGCTATCTGTATAAACATGGAAATATCTACACCGCCATCTGCATGTCCATGGAAATATCTACGCTGCCATCTGTATAAACATGGAAATATCTACACGGCCATCTGTGTATAGATGGAAATATCAACAACGCCATCTGTACAAACATGGAAATATCTACACCGCTATCTCTATAAACATGGAAATATCTGCAGAGCCATCGGTAAAACATGGAAATACCTCTACAGTCATCTGTATAAACATGGAAATATCCACAATGCCATCTGTATACACATGGAAATATCTACACAGCCATCTGTATAAACATGTAAATATCTACACTGCTATCTCTATAAACATGGAAATATCTACACCGCCATCTCTATAAACATGAAAATATCTACACTGCCATCTCCATAAACATGGAACTAACTACTCCGCCATCTGTATAAACATGGAAACATCTACACCGCCATCTGTGTGAATAAGGAAATATCTACAATGCCATCTGTGTAAAGATATAAATATCTGCACCGCGAGCTGTATAAACATGGAAATATCTACATCGCTATCTGTATAAACGTGGAACTACCAACACATCTATCGGTATAAACATGGAAATATCTACAACGCCAGCTATATAAACATGGAAATATCTACACCGCTATGTCTATAAACATGGAAATACCTACACCGCTATCTCTATAAACATGGAAATATCTACACCGCTATCTGTATAAACATGGAAATATCTACACCGCTATCTGTATAAGCATGGAAATATCCACCCCGCGATCTGTATAAACATGGAAATATCTACAACGCGATCTGTATAAACATGGAAATATCTTCACCACGATCTGTATAAACATGGAAATATCTACACCGCTATCTGTATAAACATGGTAATATCTACACCACCATCTATATAAACATGGAAATATGTACACCGCCATCTGCATAAACATGGAAATATCTACAATGCCATGTGTACAAAGATGGAAATATCTACACCGCAATCTGTGTAAACATGGAAATACCTACACCGATATCTGTAAAAACATGGAAATATCTACACCGCGATCTGTATAAACATGGAAATATCTACAGCGCCATCTCTATAAACATTGAAATATCTACACTGCCATCTGTAAAAACATGGAAACATCTACACAGTCATCTTAATAAACATGGAAATATCTACACCACCATCTGTATAAACATGGAAATACCTACAATACCATCTGTATACAAATGGATATATATACACAGACATCTGTGTAAGTATGGAAATATCTACACAGCCATCTGTATAAACATGGAAATATCTACACTGCCATCTGTAGAAAGATGGAAATATCTACACCGCTATCTGTATAAATATGGAAATATCTCCACCGCCATCTCTATAAACATGAAAATATCTACACTGCCATCTCCATAAAGATGGAAGTATCTACTCCGCCATGTGTATAAACACGGAAATATCTACACCACCATCTGTGAAAACATGGAAATATCTACACTGCTATCTGTATAAACATGGAAATATCTACACCGCCATCTGCATGTCCGTGGAAATATCTACGCGGCCATCTTTATAAACATGGAAATATCTACACGGCCATCTGTGTATAGATGGCAATATCAACAACGCCATCTGTACAAACATGGAAATATCTACACCGCTAACTCTATAAACATGCAAATATCTGCACAGCCATCTGTAAAACATGGAAATACCTCTACAGTCATCTCTATAAACATGGAAATATCTACAATGCCATCTGTATAC
Organism: Pan paniscus; assembly: GCF_029289425.2. Lineage (NCBI taxonomy): Eukaryota > Metazoa > Chordata > Mammalia > Primates > Hominidae > Pan > Pan paniscus. The sequence continues at coordinate 7,413,500 of NC_073256.2, forward strand.
ACATGGAAATAACTACACAGCCATCTGTATAAACATGTAAATATCTACACTGCTATCTCTATGAACATGGAAATATCTACACCGCCATCTCTATAAACATGAAAATATCTACAATGCCATCTCCATAAACAGGGAACTAACTACTCCGCCATCTGTGTAAACATGGAAACATCTACACCGCCATCTGTGTGAATAAGGAAATATCTACAATGCCATCTGTATAAAGATATATATATCTGCACCGCGAGCTGTATAAACATACAAATATCTACATCGCTATCTGTATAAACGTTGAAATACCAACACATCTATCGGTATAAACATGGAAATATCTACAACGCCATGTATATAAAGATGGAAATATCTACAATGCTATGTCTATAAACATGGAAATACCTACACCGCTATCTCTATAAACATGGAAATCACTACAACGCTATCTGTATAAACATGGAAATATCTACACCGTGATCTGTATAAACATGGAAATATCTACACCGCTATCTGTATAAACATGGTAATATCTACACCACCATCTATATAAACATGGAAGTATCTACACCGCCATCTGCATAAACATGGAAATATCTACAATGCCATCTGTAGAAAGATGGAAATATCTACACCGCAATCTGTGTAAACATGGAAATATCTACACCGTTATCTGAAAAAACATGGAAATATCTACACCGCTATCTCTATAAACATGGAAATATCTACACTGCGATATGTATAAACATGGAAATATCTACAGCGCCATCTCTATAAACATTGAAATATCTACACTGCCATCTGTAAAAACATGGAAATATCTACACAGTCATCTGAATAAACATGGAAATATCTACACCACCATCTGTATAAACATGGAAATACCTACAATACCGTCTGTATACACATGGAAATATCTACACAGACATCTGTATAAGTATGGAAATATCTACACCGCCATCTGTATAAACATGGAAATATCTACACTGCCATCTGTAGAAAGATGGAATTATCTACACCGCCATCTCTATAAATATGGAAATATCTACACCGCCATCTCTATAAACATGAAAATATCTACACTGCCATCTGCATGAAGATGGAAGTATCTACTCCGCCATGTGTATAATTCGGAAATATCTACACCACCATCTGTGAAAACATGGAAATATCTACACCGCTATCTGTATAAACATGGAAATATCTACACCGCCATCTGCATGTCCATGGAAATATCTACACCGTTATCTGTAAAAACATGGAAATATCTACACCGCTATCTGTATAAACATGGAAATATCTACACTGCGATCTGTATAAACATGGAAACATCTACACCGCCATCTGTGTGAATAAGGAAATATCTACAATGCCATCTGTATAAAGATATAAGTATCTGCACCGCGAGCTGTATAAACATGGAAATATCTACATCGCTATCTGTATAAACGTGGAAATTCCAACACATCTATCGGTATAAACATAGCAATATCTACAACGCCATCTATATAAACATGGAAATATCTACACCGCTATGTCTATAAACATGGAAATACCCACACCGCTATCTCTATAAACATGGAAATATCTACACCGCTATCTGTATAAACATGGAAATATCTACACCGCCATCTGCATAAACATGGAAATATCTAAAATGCCATCTGTAGAAAGATGGAAATATCTACACCGCAATCTGTGTAAACATGGAAATATCTACACCGTTATCTGTAAAAACACGGAAATATCTACACCGCTATCTGTATAAACACGGAAATATCAACACCGCGATCTGTATAAACATGGAAATATCTACAGCGCCATCTCTATAAACATTGAAATATCTACACTGCCATTTGTAAAAACATGGAAATATCTACACAGTCATCTGAATAACCATGGAAATATCTACACCACTATCTGTATAAACATGAAAATACCTACAATACCATCTGTATACACATGGAAATATCTACACAGACATCTGTATAAGTATGGAAATATCTACACCGCTATCTGTATAAACATGGAAATATCTACACCGCCATCTGCATGTCCATGGAAATATCTACGCTGCCATCTGTATAAACGTGGAAATATCTACATGGCCATCTGTGTATAGGTGGAAATATCAACAACGCCATCTCTACAAACATGGAAATATCTACACCGCTATCCCTATAAACATGGAAATATCTGCACAGCCATCTGTAAAACATGGAAATAGCTGTACAGTCATCTGTATAAACATGGAAATATCTACAATGCCATCTGTGTACACATGTAAATATCTACACAGCCATCTGTATAAACATGTAAATATCTACAATGCTATCTCTATAAACATGGAAATATCTACTCCGCCATCTCTATAAACATGAAAATATCTACACTGCCATCTCCATAAACATGGAACTAACTACTCCGCCATCTGTATAAACATGGAAACATCTACACCGCCATCTGTGTGAATAAGGAAATATCTACAATGCCATCTGTATAAAGATATAAATATCTGCACCGCGAGCTGTATAAACATGGAAATATCTACATCGCTATCTGTATAAACGTGGAACTACCAACACATCTATCGGTATAAACATGGAAAAATCTACAACGCCATCTATATAAACATGGAAATATCTACACCGCTATGTCTATAAACATGGAAATACCTACACCGCTATCTCTATAAACATGGAAATATCTACACCGCTATCTGTATAAACATGGAAATATCTACACCGCTATCTGTATAAACATGGAAATATCTACCCCGCGATCTGTATAAACATGGAAATATCTACACCGCGATCTGTATAAACATGGAAATATCTACACCGCGATCTGTATAAACATGGAAATATCTACACCGTTATCTGTATAAACATGGTAATATCTACACCGCTATCTGTATAAACATGGTAATATCTACACCACCATGTATATAAACATGGAAGTATCTACACCGCCATCTGCATAAACACGGAAATATCTACAATGCCATCTGTAGAAAGATGGAAATATCTACACCGCAATCTGTGTAAACATGGAAATATCTACACCGTTATCTGAAAAAACATGGAAATTTCTACACCGCTATCTCTATAAACATGGAAATATCTACACTGCGATCTGTATAAACATGGAAATATCTACAGCGCCATCTCTATAAACATTGAAATATCTACACTGCCATCTGTAAAAACATGGAAATATCTACACAGTCATCTGAATAAACATGGAAATATCTACACCACCATCTGTATAAACATGGAAATACCTACAATACCGTCTGTATACACATGGAAATATCTACACAGACATCTGTATAAGTATGGAAATAACTACACCGCCATCTGTATAAACATGGAAATATCTACACTGCCATCTGTAGAAAGATGGAATTATCTACACCGCTATCTCTGTAAATATGGAAATATCTACACCGCCATCTCTATAAACATGAAAATATCTACACTGCCATCTCCATAAAGATGGAAGTATCTACTCCGCCATGTGTATGATTCGGAAATATCTACACCACCATCTGTGAAAACATGGAAATATCTACACCGCTATCTGTATAAACATGGAAATATCTACACCGCCATCTGCATGTCCATGGAAATATCTACACCGTTATCTGTAAAAACATGGAAATATCTACACCGCTATCTGTATAAACATGGAAATATCTACACTGCGATCTGTATAAACATGGAAACATCTACACCGCCATCTGTGTGAATAAGGAAATATCTACAATGCCATCTGTATAAAGATATAAGTATCTGCACCGCGAGCTGTATAAACATGGAAATATCTACATCGCTATCTGTATAAACATGGAAATTCCAACACATCTATCGGTATAAACATAGCAATATCTACAACGCCATCTATATAAACATGGAAATATCTACACCGCTATGTCTATAAACATGGAAATACCCACACCGCTATCTCTATAAACATGGAAATATCTACACCGCTATCTGTATAAACATGGAAATATCTACACCGCCATCTGCATAAACATGGAAATATCTAAAATGCCATCTGTAGAAAGATGGAAATATCTACACCGCAATCTGTGTAAACATGGAAATATCTACACCGTTATCTGTAAAAACACGGAAATATCTACACCGCTATCTGTATAAACACGGAAATATCTACACTGCGATCTGTATAAACATGGAAATATCTACAGCGCCATCTCTATAAACATTGAAATATCTACACTGCCATTTGTAAAAACATGGAAATATCTACACAGTCATCTGAATAACCATGGAAATATCTACACCACTATCTGTATAAACATGAAAATACCTACAATACCATCTGTATACACATGGAAATATCTACACAGACATCTGTATAAGTATGGAAATATCTACACCGCTATCTGTATAAACATGGAAATATCTACACCGCCATCTGCATGTCCATGGAAATATCTACGCTGCCATCTGTATAAACGTGGAAATATCTACATGGCCATCTGTGTATAGGTGGAAATATCAACAACGCCATCTCTACAAACATGGAAATATCTACACCGCTATCCCTATAAACATGGAAATATCTACACAGCCATCTGTAAAACATGGAAATAACTGTACAGTCATCTGTATAAACATGGAAATATGTACAATGCCATCTGTGTACACATGGAAATATCTACACAGCCATCTGTATAAACATGTAAATATCTACAATGCTATCTCTATAAACATGGAAATATCTACTCCGCCATCTCTATAAACATGAAAATATCTACACTGCCATCTCCATAAACATGGAACTAACTACTCCGCCATCTGTATAAACATGGAAACATCTACACCGCCATCTGTGTGAATAAGGAAATATCTACAATGCCATCTGTATAAAGATATAAATATCTGCACCGCGAGCTGTATAAACATGGAAATATCTACATCGCTATCTGTATAAACGTGGAACTACCAACACATCTATCGGTATAAACATGGAAAAATCTACAACGCCATCTATATAAACATGGAAATATCTACACCGCTATGTCTATAAACATGGAAATACCTACACCGCTATCTCTATAAACATGGAAATATCTACACCGCTATCTGTATAAACATGGAAATATCTACACCGCTATCTGTATAAACATGGAAATATCTACCCCGCGATCTGTATAAACATGGAAATATCTACACCGCGATCTGTATAAACATGGAAATATCTACACCGCGATCTGTATAAACATGGAAATATCTACACCGCTATCTGTATAAACATGGTAATATCTACACCGCTATCTGTATAAACATGGTAATATCTACACCACCATGTATATAAACATGGAAGTATCTACACCGCCATCTGCATAAACACGGAAATATCTACAATGCCATCTGTAGAAAGATGGAAATATCTACACCGCAATCTGTGTAAACATGGAAATATCTACACCGTTATCTGAAAAAACATGGAAATTTCTACACCGCTATCTCTATAAACATGGAAATATCTACACTGCGATCTGTATAAACATGGAAATATCTACAGCGCCATCTCTATAAACATTGAAATATCTACACTGCCATCTGTAAAAACATGGAAATATCTACACAGTCATCTGAATAAACATGGAAATATCTACACCACCATCTGTATAAACATGGAAATACCTACAATACCGTCTGTATACACATGGAAATATCTACACAGACATCTGTATAAGTATGGAAATATCTACACCGCCATCTGTATAAACATGGAAATATCTACACTGCCATCTGTAGAAAGATGGAATTATCTACACCGCTATCTCTGTAAATATGGAAATATCTACACCGCCATCTCTATAAACATGAAAATATCTACACTGCCATCTCCATAAAGATGGAAGTATCTACTCCGCCATGTGTATGATTCGGAAATATCTACACCACCATCTGTGAAAACATGGAAATATCTACACCGCTATCTGTATAAACATGGAAATATCTACACCGCCATCTGCATGTCCATGGAAATATCTACACCGTTATCTGTAAAAACATGGAAATATCTACACCGCTATCTGTATAAACATGGAAATATCTACACTGCGATCTGTATAAACATGGAAACATCTACACCGCCATCTGTGTGAATAAGGAAATATCTACAATGCCATCTGTATAAAGATATAAGTATCTGCACCGCGAGCTGTATAAACATGGAAATATCTACATCGCTATCTGTATAAAAGTGGAAATACCAACACATCTATCGGTATAAACATGGCAATATCTACAACGCCATCTAAATAAACATGGAAATATCTACACCGCTATGTCTATAAACATGGAAATACCCACACCGCTATCTCTATAAACTTGGAAATATCTACACCGCTATCTGTATAAACATGGAAATATCTACACCGCCATCTGCATAAACATGGAAATATCTACAAAGCCATCTGAAGAAAGATGGAAATATCTACACCGCAATCTGTGTAAACATGGAAATATCTACACCGTTATCTGTAAAAACACGGAAATATCTAAACCGCTATCTGTATAAACATGGAAATATCTACACCGCGATCTGTATAAACATGGAAATATCTACAGCGCCATGTCTATAAACATTGAAATATCTACACTGCCACCTGTAAAAACATGGAAATATCTACACAGTCATCTGAATAACCATGGAAATATCTACACCACCATCTGTATAAACATGGAAATACCTAAATACCATCTGTATACACATGGAAATATCTACACAGACATCTGTATAAGTATGGAAATATCTACACCGCCATCTGTATAAACATGGAAATATCTACTCTGCCATCTGTAGAAAGATGGAATTATCTACACCGCCATCTCTATAAATATGGAAATATCTACACTGCCATCTCTATAAACATGAAAATATCTACACTGCCATCTCCATAAAGATGGAAGTATCTACTCCGCCATGTGTATAAATACGGAAATATCTACACCACCATCTGTGAAAACATGGAAATATCTACACCGCTATCTGTATAAACATGGAAATATCTACACCGCCATCTGCATGTACATGGAAATATCTTCGCTGCCATCTGTATAAACATGGAAATATCTACATGGCCATTTGTGTGAATATGGAAATATCTACAATGCCATCTGTATAAAGATATAAATATCTGCTCCGCGAGCTGTATAAACATGGAAATATCTACATCGCTATCTGTATAAACGTGGAAATACCAACACATCTATCGGTATAAACATGGAAATATCTGCAACCCCATCTATTTAAACATGGAAATATCTACACCGCTATCTGTATAAACATGGAAATATCTACACCGCGATCTGTATAAACATGGAAATATCTACAACGCGATCTGTATAAACATGGAAATATCTTCACCGCGATCTGTATAAACATGGAAATATCTACACCGCTATCTGTATAAACATGGTAATACCTACACCACCATCTATATAAACATGGAAATATCTACAACGCCATCTGCATAAACATGGAAATATCTACAACGCCATCTGTAGAAAGATGGAAATATCTACACCGCAATCTGTGTAAACATGGAAATATCTACACCGATATCTGTAAATACATGGAAATATCTACACCGCGATCTGTATAAACATGGAAATATCTACAGCGCCATCTCTATAAACATAGAAATATCTACACTGCCATCTGTAAAAACATGGAAATATCTACACGGCCATCTGTGTATAGATGGAAATATCAACAACGCCATCTCTACAAACATGGAAATATCTACACCGCTATCTCTATAAACATGGAAATATCTGCAGAGCCATCGGTAAAACATGGAAATACCTCTTCAGTCATCTGTATAAACATGGAAATATCTACAATGCCATCTGTATACACATGGAAATATCTACACAGCCATCTGTATAAACATGTAAATATCTACACTGCTATCTCTATAAACATGTAAATATCTACACCGCCATCTCTATAAACATGAAAATATCTACACTGCCATCTCCATAAACATGGAACTAACTACTCCGCCATCTGTATAAACATGGAAACATCTACACCGCCATCTGTGTGAATAAGGAATTATCTACAATGCCATCAGTATAAAGATATAAATATCTGCACCGCGAGCTGTATAAACATGGAAATAACTACATCGCTATCTGTATAAACGTGGAAATACCAACACATCTATCGGTATAAACATGGAAATATCTACAACGCCATCTATATAAACATGGAAATATCTACACGGCTATGTCTATAAACATGGAAATACCTACACCGCTATCTCTATAAACATGGAAATATCTACACCGCTATCTGTATAAACATGGAAATATCTACACCTCTATCTGTATAAACATGGAAATATCTACACAGCGATCTGTATAAACATGGAAATATCTACACCGCGATCTGTATAAACATGGAAATATCTACACCGCTATCTGTATAAACATGGTAATATCTACACCACCATCTATATAAACATGGAAATATCTACACCGCCATGTGCATAAACATGGATACATCTACAATGCCATCTGTAGAAAGATGGAAATATCTACACCGCAATCTGTGTAAACATGGAAATATCTACACCGATATCTGTAAAAACATGGAAATATCTACACCGCTATCTGTATAAACATGGAAATATCTACACCGCAATCTGTATAAACATGGAAATATCTACAGCGCCATCTCTATAAACATTGAAATATCTACACTGCCATCTGTAAAACATGGAAATATCTACACAGTCATCTGAATAAACATGGAAATATCTACACCACCATCTGTATAAACAAGGAAATACCTACAATACCATCTGTATACACATGGAAATATCTACAGAGACATCTGTATAAGTACGGAAATATCTACACCGCCATCTGTATAAACATGGAAATATCTACACTGCCATCTGTAGAAAGATGGAATTATCTACACTGCTATCTCTATAAATATGGAAATATCTACACCGCCATCTCTATAAACGTGAAAATATCTACACTGCCATCTCCATAAAGATGGAAATATCTACTCTGCCATGTGTATAAACACGGAAATATCCACACCACCATCTGTGAAAACATGGAAATATCTACACCGCTATCTGTATAAACATGGAAATATCTACACCGCCATCTGCATGTCCATGGAAATATCTACGCTGCCATCTGTATAAACATGGAAATATCTACACGGCCATCTGTGTATAGATGGAAATATCAACAACGCCATCTGTACAAACATGGAAATATCTACACCGCTATCTCTATAAACATGGAAATATCTGCACAGCCATTGGTAAAACATGGAAATACCTCTTCAGTCATCTGTATAAACATGGAAATATCTACAATGCCATCTGTATACACATGGAAATATCTACACAGCCATCTGTATAAACATGTAAATATCTACACTGCTATCTCTATAAACATGGAAATATCTACACCGCCATCTCTATAAACATGAAAATACCTACACTGCCATCTCCATAAACATGGAACTAACTACTCCGCCATCTGTATAAACATGGAAACATCTACACCGCCATCTGTGTGAATAAGGAAATATCTACAATGCCATCTGTATAAAGATATAAATATCTGCACCGCGAGCTGTATAAACATGTAAATATCTACACTGCTATCTCTATAAACATGGAAATATCTACACCGCCATCTATATAAACATGAAAATATCTACACTGCCATCTCCATAAAGATGGAAGTAACTACGCCGCCATCTGTATAAACACAGAAATATCTACACCACCATCTGTGAAAACATGGAAATATCTACACCGCTATCTTTATAAACTTGGAAATATCTACACCGCCATCTGCATGTCCATGGAAATATCTACGCTGCCATCTGTATAAACATGTAAATATCTACACGGCCATCTGTGTATAGATGGAAATATCAACAACGCCATCTGTACAAACATGGAAATATCTACACCACTATCTCTATAAACATGGAAATATCTGCAGAGCCATCGGTAAAACATGGAAATACCTCTACAGTCATCTGTATAAACATGGAAATATCTACAATGCCATCTGTGTACACATGGAAATATCTACACAGCCATCTGTATAAACATGTAAATATCTACAATGCTATCTCTATAAACATGGAAATATCTACTCCGCCATCTCTATAAACATGAAAATATCTACACTGCCATCTCCATAAACATGGAACTAACTACTCCGCCATCTGTATAAACATGGAAACATCTACACCGCCATCTGTGTGAATAAGGAAATATCTACAATGCCATCTGTATAAAGATATAAATATCTGCACCGCGAGCTGTATAAACATGGAAATATCTACATCGCTATCTGTATAAACGTGGAACTACCAACACATCTATCGGTATAAACATGGAAAAATCTACAACGCCATCTATATAAACATGGAAATATCTACACCGCTATGTCTATAAACATGGAAATACCTACACCGCTATCTCTATAAACATGGAAATATCTACACCGCTATCTGTATAAACATGGAAATATCTACACCGCTATCTGTATAAACATGGAAATATCTACCCCGCGATCTGTATAAACATGGAAATATCTACACCGCGATCTGTATAAACATGGAAATATCTACACCGCGATCTGTATAAACATGGAAATATCTACACCGCTATCTGTATAAACATGGTAATATCTACACCGCTATCTGTATAAACATGGTAATATCTACACCACCATGTATATAAACATGGAAGTATCTACACCGCCATCTGCATAAACACGGAAATATCTACAATGCCATCTGTAGAAAGATGGAAATATCTACTCCGCAATCTGTGTAAACATGGAAATATCTACACCGTTATCTGAAAAAACATGGAAATTTCTACACCGCTATCTCTATAAACATGGAAATATCTACACTGCGATCTGTATAAACATGGAAATATCTACAGCGCCATCTCTATAAACATTGAAATATCTACACTGCCATCTGTAAAAACATGGAAATATCTACACAGTCATCTGAATAAACATGGAAATATCTACACCACCATCTGTATAAACATGGAAATACCTACAATACCGTCTGTATACACATGGAAATATCTACACAGACATCTGTATAAGTATGGAAATATCTACACCGCCATCTGTATAAACATGGAAATATCTACACTGCCATCTGTAGAAAGATGGAATTATCTACACCGCTATCTCTGTAAATATGGAAATATCTACACCGCCATCTCTATAAACATGAAAATATCTACACTGCCATCTCCATAAAGATGGAAGTATCTACTCCGCCATGTGTATGATTCGGAAATATCTACACCACCATCTGTGAAAACATGGAAATATCTACACCGCTATCTGTATAAACATGGAAATATCTACACCGCCATCTGCATGTCCATGGAAATATCTACACCGTTATCTGTAAAAACATGGAAATATCTACACCGCTATCTGTATAAACATGGAAATATCTACACTGCGATCTGTATAAACATGGAAACATCTACACCGCCATCTGTGTGAATAAGGAAATATCTACAATGCCATCTGTATAAAGATATAAGTATCTGCACCGCGAGCTGTATAAACATGGAAATATCTACATCGCTATCTGTATAAAAGTGGAAATACCAACACATCTATCGGTATAAACATGGCAATATCTACAACGCCATCTAAATAAACATGGAAATATCTACACCGCTATGTCTATAAACATGGAAATACCCACACCGCTATCTCTATAAACTTGGAAATATCTACACCGCTATCTGTATAAACATGGAAATATCTACACCGCCATCTGCATAAACATGGAAATATCTACAAAGCCATCTGAAGAAAGATGGAAATATCTACACCGCAATCTGTGTAAACATGGAAATATCTACACCGTTATCTGTAAAAACACGGAAATATCTACACCGCTATCTGTATAAACATGGAAATATCTACACCGCGATCTGTATAAACATGGAAATATCTACAGCGCCATGTCTATAAACATTGAAATATCTACACTGCCATCTGTAAAAACATGGAAATATCTACACAGTCATCTGAATAACCATGGAAATATCTACACCACCATCTGTATAAACATGGAAATACCTAAATACCATCTGTATACACATGGAAATATCTACACAGACATCTGTATAAGTATGGAAATATCTACACCGCCATCTGTATAAACATGGAAATATCTACTCTGCCATCTGTAGAAAGATGGAATTATCTACACCGCCATCTCTATAAATATGGAAATATCTACACTGCCATCTCTATAAACATGAAAATATCTACACTGCCATCTCCATAAAGATGGAAGTATCTACTCCGCCATGTGTATAAATACGGAAATATCTACACCACCATCTGTGAAAACATGGAAATATCTACACCGCTATCTGTATAAACATGGAAATATCTACACCGCCATCTGCATGTACATGGAAATATCTTCGCTGCCATCTGTATAAACATGGAAATATCTACATGGCCATTTGTGTGAATATGGAAATATCTACAATGCCATCTGTATAAAGATATAAATATCTGCTCCGCGAGCTGTATAAACATGGAAATATCTACATCGCTATCTGTATAAACGTGGAAATACCAACACATCTATCGGTATAAACATGGAAATATCTGCAACCCCATCTATTTAAACATGGAAATATCTACACCGCTATCTGTATAAACATGGAAATATCTACACCGCGATCTGTATAAACATGGAAATATCTACAACGCGATCTGTATAAACATGGAAATATCTTCACCGCGATCTGTATAAACATGGAAATATCTACACCGCTATATGTATAAACATGGTAATATCTACACCACCATCTATATAAACATGGAAATATCTACAACGCCATCTGCATAAACATGGAAATATCTACAACGCCATCTGTAGAAAGATGGAAATATCTACACCGCAATCTGTGTAAACATGGAAATATCTACACCGATATCTGTAAATACATGGAAATATCTACACCGCGATCTGTATAAACATGGAAATATCTACAGCGCCATCTCTATAAACATAGAAATATCTACACTGCCATCTGTAAAAACATGGAAATATCTACACGGCCATCTGTGTATAGATGGAAATATCAACAACGCCATCTCTACAAACATGGAAATATCTACACCGCTATCTCTATAAACATGGAAATATCTGCAGAGCCATCGGTAAAACATGGAAATACCTCTTCAGTCATCTGTATAAACATGGAAATATCTACAATGCCATCTGTATACACATGGAAATATCTACACAGCCATCTGTATAAACATGTAAATATCTACACTGCTATCTCTATAAACATGTAAATATCTACACCGCCATCTCTATAAACATGAAAATATCTACACTGCCATCTCCATAAACATGGAACTAACTACTCCGCCATCTGTATAAACATGGAAACATCTACACCGCCATCTGTGTGAATAAGGAATTATCTACAATGCCATCAGTATAAAGATATAAATATCTGCACCGCGAGCTGTATAAACATGGAAATAACTACATCGCTATCTGTATAAACGTGGAAATACCAACACATCTATCGGTATAAACATGGAAATATCTACAACGCCATCTATATAAACATGGAAATATCTACACGGCTATGTCTATAAACATGGAAATACCTACACCGCTATCTCTATAAACATGGAAATATCTACACCGCTATCTGTATAAACATGGAAATATCTACACCTCTATCTGTATAAACATGGAAATATCTACACAGCGATCTGTATAAACATGGAAATATCTACACCGCGATCTGTATAAACATGGAAATATCTACACCGCTATCTGTATAAACATGGTAATATCTACACCACCATCTATATAAACATGGAAATATCTACACCGCCATGTGCATAAACATGGAAATATCTACAATGCCATCTGTAGAAAGATGGAAATATCTACACCGCAATCTGTGTAAACATGGAAATATCTACACCGATATCTGTAAAAACATGGAAATATCTACACCGCTATCTGTATAAACATGGAAATATCTACACCGCAATCTGTATAAACATGGAAATATCTACAGCGCCATCTCTATAAACATTGAAATATCTACACTGCCATCTGTAAAACATGGAAATATCTACACAGTCATCTGAATAAACATGGAAATATCTACACCACCATCTGTATAAACAAGGAAATACCTACAATACCATCTGTATACACATGGAAATATCTACAGAGACATCTGTATAAGTATGGAAATATCTACACCGCCATCTGTATAAACATGGAAATATCTACACTGCCATCTGTAGAAAGATGGAATTATCTACACTGCTATCTCTATAAATATGGAAATATCTACACCACCATCTCTATAAACGTGAAAATATCTACACTGCCATCTCCATAAAGATGGAAATATCTACTCTGCCATGTGTATAAACACGGAAATATCCACACCACCATCTGTGAAAACATGGAAATATCTACACCGCTATCTGTATAAACATGGAAATATCTACACCGCCATCTGCATGTCCATGGAAATATCTACGCTGCCATCTGTATAAACATGGAAATATCTACACGGCCATCTGTGTATAGATGGAAATATCAACAACGCCATCTGTACAAACATGGAAATATCTACACCGCTATCTCTATAAACATGGAAATATCTGCACAGCCATTGGTAAAACATGGAAATACCTCTTCAGTCATCTGTATAAACATGGAAATATCTACAATGCCATCTGTATACACATGGAAATATCTACACAGCCATCTGTATAAACATGTAAATATCTACACTGCTATCTCTATAAACATGGAAATATCTACACCGCCATCTCTATAAACATGAAAATACCTACACTGCCATCTCCATAAACATGGAACTAACTACTCCGCCATCTGTATAAACATGGAAACATCTACACCGCCATCTGTGTGAATAAGGAAATATCTACAATGCCATCTGTATAAAGATATAAATATCTGCACCGCGAGCTGTATAAACATGTAAATATCTACACTGCTATCTCTATAAACATGGAAATATCTACACCGCCATCTATATAAACATGAAAATATCTACACTGCCATCTCCATAAAGATGGAAGTAACTACGCCGCCATCTGTATAAACACAGAAATATCTACACCACCATCTGTGAAAACATGGAAATATCTACAACGCTATCTGTATAAACTTGGAAATATCTACACCGCCATCTGCATGTCCATGGAAATATCTACGCTGCCATCTGTATAAACATGTAAATATCTACACGGCCATCTGTGTATAGATGGAAATATCAACAACGCCATCTGTACAAACATGGAAATATCTACACCACTATCTCTATAAACATGGAAATATCTGCAGAGCCATCGGTAAAACATGGAAATACCTCTACAGTCATCTGTATAAACATGGAAATATCTACAATGCCATCTGTATACACATGGAAATATCTACACAGCCATCTGTATAAACATGTAAATATCTACACTGCTATCTCTATAAACATGTAAATATCTACACCGCCATCTCTATAAACATGAAAATATCTACACTGCCATCTCCATAAACATGGAACTGACTACTCCGCCATCTGTATAAACATGGAAACATCTACACCGCCATCTGTGTGAATAAGGAAATATCTACAATGCCATCAGTATAAAGATATAAATATCTGCACCGCGAGCTGTATAAACATGGAAATATCTACATCGCTATCTGTATAAACGTGGAAATACCAACACATCTATCGGTATAAACATGGAAATATCTACAACGCCATCTATATAAACATGGAAATATCTACACCGCTATGTCTATAAACATGGAAATACCTACACCGCTATCTCTATAATCATGGAAATATCTACACCGCTATCTGTATAAACATGGAAATATCTACACCGCTATCTGTATAAACATGGAACTATCTACACAGCGATCTGTATAAACATGGAAATATCTACACCGCGATCTGTATAAACATGGAAATATCTTCACCACGATCTGTATAAACATGGAAATATCTACACCGCTATCTGTATAAACATGGTAATATCTACACCACCATCTATATAAACATGGAAATATCTACACCGCCATGTGCATAAACATGGAAATATCTACAATGCCATCTGCAGAAAGATGGAAATATCTACACCGCAATCTGTGTAAACATGGAAATATCTACACCGATATCTGTAAAAACATGGAAATATCTACACCGCTATCTGTATAAACATGGAAATACCTACACCGCGATCTGTATAAACATGGAAATATCTACAGCGCCATCTCTATAAACATTGAAATATCTCCACTGCCATCTGTAAAACATGGAAATATCTACACAGACATCTGAATAAACATGGAAATATCTACACCACCATCTGTATAAACATGGAAAAACCTACAATACCATCTGTATACACATGGAAATATCTACACAGACATCTCTATAAGTATGGAAATATCTACACCGCCATCTGTATAAACATGGAAATATCTACACTGCCATCTGTAGAAAGATGGAAATATCTACTCCGCCATCTGCATGTCCATGGAAATATCTACGCTGCCATCTGTATAAACATGGAAATATCTACACGGCCATCTGTGTATAGATGGAAATATCAACAACGCCATCTGTACAAACATGGAAATATCTACACCGCTATCTCTATAAACATGGAAATATCTGCAGAGCCATCGGTAAAACATGGAAATACCTCTACAGTCATCTGTATAAACATGGAAATATCTACAATGCCATCTGTATACACATGGAAATATCTACACAGCCTTCTGTATAAACATGTAAATATCTACACTGCTATCTCTATAAACATGGAAACATCTACACCGCCATCTCTATAAACATGAAAATATCTACACTGCCATCTCCATAAACATGGAACTAACTACTCCGCCATCTGTATAAACATGGAAACATCTACACCGCCATCTGTGTGAATAAGGAAATATCTACAATGCCATCTGTGTAAAGATATAAATATCTGCACCGCGAGCTGTATAAACATGGAAATATCTACATCGCTATCGGTATAAACGTAGAAATACCAACACATCTATCGGTATAAACATGGAAATATCTACAACGCCATCTATATAAACATGGATATATCTACACTGCTATGTCTATAAACATGGAAATACCTACACCGCTAATTCTATAAACATGGAAATATCTACACTGCTATCTGTAAACATGGAAATATCTACAACGCTATCTGTATAAACATGGAAATATCTACACCGCGATCTGTATAAACATGGAAATATCTACACCGCGATCTGTATAAACATGGAAATATCTTCACCACGATCTGTATAAACATGGAAATATCTACACCGCTATCTGTATAAACATGGTAATATCTACACCACCATCTATATAAACATGGAAGTATCTACACCGCCATCTGCATAAACATGGAAATATCTACAATGCCATTTGTAGAAAGATGGAAATATCTACACCGCAATCTGTGTAAACATGGAAATACCTACACCGTTATCTGTAAAAACATGGAAATGTCTACACCGCTATCTGTATAAACATGGAAATATCAACAACCGCGATCTGTATAAACATGGAATATCTACAGCGCCATCTCTATAAACATTGAAATATCTGCACTGCCATCTGTAAAAACATGGAAATATCTACACAGTCATCTGAATAAACATGGAAATATCTACACCACCATCTGTACAAACATGGAAATACCTACAATACCATCTCTATACACATTGATATATATACACAGACATCTGTATAAGTATGGAAATATCTACACCGCCATCTGTATAAACATGGAAATATCTACACTGCCATCTGTAGAAAATGGAAATATCTACACCGCTATCTCTATAAATATGGAAATATCTACACCGCCATCTCTATAAACATGAAAATATCTACACTGCCATCTCCATAAAGATGGAAGTATCTACTCCGCCATGTGTATAAACACGGAAATATCTACACCACCATCTGTGAAAACATGGAAATATCTACACCGCTATCTGTATAAACATGGAAATACCTACACCGCCATCTGCATGTCCATGGAAATATCTACGCTGCCATCTGTATAAACATGGAAATATCTACACGGCCATCTGTGTATAGATGGAAATATCAACAACGCCATCTGTACAAATGGAAATATCTACACCGCTATCTCTATAAACATGGAAATATCTGCACAGCCGTCTGTAAAACATGGAAATAACTCTACAGTCATCTGTATAAACATGGAAATATCTACACGGCCATCTGTGTATAGATGGAAATATCAACATCGCCATCTCTACAAACATGGAAATATCTACACCGCTATCTCTATAAACATGGAAATATCTACAGCGCTATCTGTATAAACATGGAAATATCTACACAGCGATCTGTATAAACATGGAAATATCTACACTGCGATCTGTATAAACACGGAAATATCTTCACCACGATCTGTATAAACATGGAAATATCTACACCGCTATCTGTATAAACATGGTAATATCTACACCACCATATATATAAGCATGGAAATATCTACACCGCCATCTGCATAAACATGGAAATAACTACAATGCCATCTGTAGAAAGATGGAAATATCTACACCGCAATCTGTGTAAACATGGAAATATCTACACCGATATCTGTAAAAACATGGAAATATCTACACCGCTATCTGTATAAACATGGAAATATCTACACCGCAATCTTTATAAACATGGAAATATCTACAGCGCCATCTCTATAAACATTGAAATATCTACACTGCCATCTGTAAAACATGGAAATATCTACACAGTCATCTGAATAAACATGGAAATATCTACACCACCATCTGTATAAACATGGAAATGCAGACAATACCATCTGTATACACATGGAAATATCTACACAGACAACTCTATAAGTATGGAAATAACTACACCGCCATCTGTATAATCATGGAAATATCTACACTGCCATCTGTAGAAAGATGGAAATATCTACACCGCTATCTCTGTAAATATGGAAATATCTACACCGCCATCTCTAGAAACATGAAAATACCTACACTGCCATCTCCATAAAGATGAAAGTATCTACTCCGCCATGTGTATAAACACGGAAATATCTACCCCACCATCTGTGAAAACATGGAAATATCTACACCGTTATCTGTATAAACATGGAAATATCTACACCGCCATCTGCATGTCCATGGAAATATCTACGCTGCCATTTGTATAAACATGGAAATATCTACATGGCCATCTGTGTATAGATGGAAATATCAACAACGCCATCTCTACAAACATGGAAATATCTACACCGCTATCTCTATAAACATGGAAATATCTGCACAGCCATCTGTAAAACATGGAAATACCTCTATAGTCACCTGTATAAACATGGAAATATCTACAATGCCATCTGTATACACATGGAAATATCTACACTGTCATCTGTATAAACATGTAAATATCTACACTGCTATCTCTATAAACATGGAAATATCTACACCGCCATCTCTATAAACATGAAAATATCTACACTGCCATCTCCATAAACATGGAACTAACTACACCGCCATCTGTATAAACATGGAAACATCTACACCGCCATCTGTGTGAATAAGGAAATATCTACAATGCCATCTGTATAAAGATATAAATATCTGCACCGCGAGCTGTATAAACATGGAAATATCTACACCGCTATCTGTATAAACGTGGAAATACCAACACATCTATCGGTATAAACATGGAAATATCTAAAACGCCATCTATATAAACATGGAAATATCTACACCGCTATGTCTATAAACATGGAAATATCTACACAGTTATCTGTATAAACATGGAAATATCTACAACGCTATCTGCATGTCCATGGAAATATCTATGCTGCCATCTGTATAAACATGGAAATATCTACACGGCCATCTGTGTATAGATGGAAATATCAACAACGCCATCTGTACAAACATGGAAATATCTACACCGCGATCTGTATAAACATGGAAATTTCTACACCGCGATCTGTATAAACATGGAAATATCTACAGCGCCATCTCTATAAACATTGAAATACCTACACTGCCATCTGTAAAAACTTGGAAATATCTACACAGTCATCTGAATTAACATGGAAATATCTACACCACCATCTGTATAAACATGGAAATACCTACAATACCATCTGTATACACATTGATATATATACACAGACATCTGTATAAGTATGGAAATATCTACACCGCCATCTGTATAAACATGGAAATATCTACACCGCTATCTGTATAAACATGGAAATATCTACACCGCCATTTGCATGTCCATGGAAATATCTACGATGCCATCTCTATAAACATGGAAATATCTACACGGCCATCTGTGTATAGATGGAAATATCAACAACGCCATCTGTACATACAGGGAAATATCTACACCGCTATCTCTATAAACATGGAAATATCTGCACAGCCATCTGTAAAACATGGAAATACCTCTACAGTCATCTGTATAAACATCGAAATATCTACACGGCCATCTGTGTATAGATGGAAATATCATCGCCATCTGTACAAACATGGAATTATCTACACCGCTATCTCTATAAACATGGAAATATCTGCACAGCCATCTGTAAAACATGGAAATATCTCTACAGTCATCTGTAAAAACATGGAAATATGTACAATGCCATCTGTATACACATGGAAATATCTACACAGCCATCTGTATAAACATGTAAATATCTACACTGCTATCTCTATAAACATGGAAATATCTACACCGCCATCTCTATAAACATGAAAATATCTACACTGCCATCTCCATAAACATGGAACTAACTACTCCGCCATCTGTATAAACATGGAAACATCTACACCGCCATCTGTGTGAATAAGGAAATATCTACAATGCCATCTGTATAAAGATATAAATATCTGCACCGCGAGCTGTATAAACATGGAAATATCTACATCGCTATCTGTATAAACGTGGAAATACCAACACATCTATCGGTATAAACATGGAAATATCTACAACGCCATCTATATAAACATGGAAATATCTACACCGCTATGTCTATAAACATGGAAATACCTACACCGCTATCTCTATAAACATGGAAATATCTACACCGCTATCTGTATAAACATGGAAATATCTACACCGCTATCTGTATAAACATGGAAATATCTACACAGCGATCTGTATAAACATGGAAATATCTACACCGCGATCTGTATAAACATGGAAATATCTTCATCACGATCTGTATAAACATGGAAATATCTACACCGCTATCTGTATAAACATGGTAATATCTACACCACCATCTATATAAACATGGAAATATCTACACCGCCATCTGCATAAACATGGAAATATCTGCAATGCCATCTGTAGAAAGATGGAAATATCTACACCGCAATCTGTGTAAACATGGAAATATCTACACCGCTATCTGTATAAACATGGAAATATCTACACCGCTATCTGTAAAAACATGGAAATATCTACACCGCGATCTGTATAAACATGGAAATATCTTCAACACGATCTGTATAAACATGGAAATATCTACACCGCTATCTGTATAAACATGGTAATATCTACACCACCATCTATATAAACATGGAAATATCTACAACGCCATCAGCATAAACATGGAAATATCTACAATGCCATCTGTAGAAAGATGGAAATATCTACACCGCAATCTGTGTAAACATGGAAATATCTACACCGATATCTGTGAAAACATGGAAATATCTACACCGCGATCTGTATAACCATGGAAATATCTACAGCGCCATCTCTATAAACATTGAAATATCTACACTGCCATCTGTAAAAACATGGAAATATCCACACCGCTATCTGTAAAAACATGGAAATATCTACACCGCGATCTGTATAAACATGGAAATATCTACAGCGCAATCTCTATAAACATTGAAATATCTACACTGCCATCTGTAAAAACATGGAAATATTTACACAGTCATCTGAATAAACATGGAAATATCTACACCACCATCTGTATAAACATGGAAATACCTACAATACCATCTGTATACACATTGATATATATACACAGACATCTTTATAAGTATGGAAATATCTACACCGCCATCGGTATAAACATGGAAATATCTACACTGCCATCTGTAAAAAATGGAAATATCTACACCGCTATCTCTATAAATATGGAAATATCTACACCGCCATCTCTATAAACATGAAAATATCTACATTGCCATCTCCATAAAGATGGAAGTATCTACTCCGCCATGTGTATAAACACGGAAATATCTACACCACCATCTGTGAAAACATGGAAATACCTACACCGCTATCTGTATAAACATGGAAATATCTACACCGCCATCTGCATGTCCATGGAAATATCTACGCTGCCATCTGTATAAACATGGAAATATCTACACGGCCATCTGTGTATAGATGGAAATATCAACAACGCCATCTGTACAAACAGGGAAATATCTACACCGCTATCTCTATAAACATGGAAATATCTGCACAGCCATCTGTAAAACATGGAAATACCTCTACAGTCATCTGTATAAACATCGAGATATCTACACGGCCATCTGTGTATAGATGGAAATATCAACATCGCCATCTGTACAAACATGGAATTATCTACACCACTATCTCTATAAACATGGAAATATCGGCACAGCCATCTGTAAAACATGGAAATACCTCTACAGTCATCTGTATAAACATGGAAATATCTACAATGCCATCTGTATACACATGGAAATATCTACACAGCCATCTGTATAAACATGTAAATATCTACACTGCTATCTCTATAAACATGGAAATATCTACACTGCCATCTCTATAAACATGAAAATATCTACACTGCCATCTCCATAAACATGGAACTAACTACTCCGCCATCTGTATAAACATGGAAACATCTACACCGCCATCTGTGTGAATAAGGAAACATCTACATTGCCATCTGTATAAAGATATAAATATCTACACCGCGAGCTGTATAAACATGGAAATATCTACAACCCCATCTATATAAACATGGAAATATCTACACCGCTATGTCTATAAACAAGGAAATACCTACACCGCTATCTCTATAAACATGGAAATATCTACACCGCTATCTGTATAAACATGGAAATATCTACAGCACTATCTGTATAAACATGGAAATATCTACACAGCGATCTGTATAAACATGGAAATATATACACCGCGATCTGTATAAACATGGAAATATCTTCATCACGATCTGTATAAACATGGAAATATCTACACCGCTATCTGTATAAACATGGTAATATCTACACCACCATCTATATAAACATGGAAATACCTACACCACCATCTGCATAAACATGGAAATATCTACAATGCCATCTGTAGAAAGGTGGAAATATCTACACCGCAATCTGTGTAAACATGATAATATCTACAGCGATATCTGTAAAAACCTGGAAATATCTACACCGCTAAATGTATAAACATGGAAATATCTGCATCGCAATCTGTATCAACATGGAAATATCTACAGCACCATCTCTATAAACATTGAAATATCTACACTGCCATCTGTAAAACATGGAAATAGCTACACAGTCATCTGAATAAACATGGGAATATCTACACCACCATCTGTATAAACCTGGACATACCTACAATACCATCTGTATACACATGGAAATACCTACACAGACATCTGTATAAGTATGGAAATATCTACACCGCCATCTGTATAAACATGGAAATATCTACACTGCCATCTGTGGAAATATGGAATTATCTACACCGCTATCCCTATAAATATGGAAATATCTACACCGCCATCTCTATAAACATGAAAATATCTACACTGCCATCTCCATATAGATGGAAGTATCTACTCCGCCATGGGTATAAACACGGAAATATCGACAACACCATCTGTGAAAACATGGAAATATCTACACCGCTATCTGTATAAACATGGAAATATCTACACCGCCATCTGCATGTCCATGGAAATATCTACGCTGCCATCTGTATAAACATGGAAATATCTACACGGCCATCTGTGTATAGATGGAAATATCAACATCGCCATCTTTACAAACATGGAAATATCTACACCGCTATCGCTATAAACATGGAAATATCTGCACAGCCATCTGTAAAACATGTAAATACCTCTATAGTCATCTGTATAAACATGGAAATATCTACAATGCCATCTGTATACACATGGAAATATCTACACAGCCATCTGTATAAACATGTAAATATCTACACTGCTATCTCTATAAACATGGAAATATCTACACCGCCATCTCTATAAACATGAAAATATCTACACTGCCATCTCCATAAACATGGAACTAACTACTCCGCCAACTGTATAAACATGGAAACAACTACACCGCCATCTGTGTGAATAAGGAAATATCTAAAATGACATCTGTATAAAGATATAGATATCTGCACCGCAAGCTGTATAAACATGGAAATATCTACATCGCTATCTGTATAAACGTGGAAATAACAACACATCTATTGGTATAAACATGGAAATATCTACAACGCCATCTATATAAACATGGAAATATCTACACCGCTATGTCTATAAACATGGAAATACCTACACCGCTATCTCTATAAACATGGAAATATCTACACCGCTATCTGTATAAACATGGAAATATCTACACCGCTATCTCTATAAACATGGAAATATCTACACCGCGGTCTGTATAAACATGGAAATATCTACACCGCGATCTGTGTAAACATGGAAATACCTTCACCGCGATCTGTGTAAACATGGAAATGTCTACACCGCTATCTGTATAAACATGGTAATATCTACACCACCATCTATATAAACAAGGAAATATCTACACCGCCATCTGCATAAACATGGAAATATCTACAATGCCATCTGTAGAAAGATGGAAATATCTACACCGCAATCTGTGTAAACATGGAAATATCTACACCGATATCTGTAAAAACATGGAAATATCTACACCGCGATCTGTATAAAGATGGAAATATCTACAGCGCCATCTCTATAAACATTGAAATATCTACACTGCCATCTGTAAAAACATGGAAATATCTACACAGTCATCTGAATAAACATGGAAATATCTACACCGCCATCTGTATAAACCTGGACATACCTACAATACCATCTGTATACACATGGAAATATCAACACAGACATCTGTATAAGTATGGAAATATCTACAGCGCCATCTGTATAAACATGGAAATATCTACACTGCCATCTGTAGAAATATGGAATTATCTACACCGCTATCTCTATAAATATGGAAATATCTACACCGCCATCTCTATAAACATGAAAATATTTTCACTGCCATCTCCATATAGATGGAAGTATCTACTCCGCCATGTGTATAAACACAGAAATATCTACACCACCATCTGTGAAAACATGGAAATATCCACACCGCTATCTGTATAAACATGGAAATATCTACACCGCCATCTGCATGTCCATGGAAATATCTACGCTGCCATCAGTATAAACATGGAAATATCTACACGGCCATCTGTGTATAGATGGAAATATCAACATCGCCATCTGTACAAACATGGAAATATCTACACCGCTATCTCTATAAACATGGAAATATCTGCACAGCCATCTGTAAAACATGGAAATACCTCTACAGTCATCTGTATAAACTTGGAAATATCTACAATGCCATCTGTATACACATGGAAATATCTACACAGCCATCTGTATAAACATGTAAATATCTACACTGCTATCTCTATAAACATGGAAATATCTACACCGCCATCTCTATAAACAGGAAAATATCTACACTGCCATCTCCATAAACATGGAAATAACTACTCCGCCATCTGTATAAACATGGAAACATCTACACCGCCATCTGTGTGAATAAGGAAATATCTACAATGCCATCTGTATAAAGATATAAATATCTGCACCGCAAGCTGTATAAACATGGAAATATCTACATTGCTATCTGTATAAACGTGGAAATACCAACACATCTATCGGTATAAACATGGATATATCTAAAACGCCATCTATATAAACATGGAAATATCTACACTGCTATCTCTATAAACATGGAAATATCTACACCGCTATCTCTATAAACATGGAAATATCTACACCGCGATCTGTATAAACATGGAAATATCTACACAGCGATCTGTATAAACATGGAAATGTCTACACCGCGATCTGTATAAACATGGAAATATCTTCATCACGATCTGTATAAACATGGAAATATCTACACCGCTATCTGTATAAACATGGTAATATCTACACCACCATCTATATAAACATGGAAATATCTACACCACCATCTGCATAAACATGGAAATATCTACAATGCCAACTGTAGAATGGTGGAAATATCTACACCACAATCTGTGTAAACGTGGAAATATCTACACCGATATCTGTAAAAACATGGAAATATCTACACCGCTATCTGTATAAACATGGAAATATCTACACCGCAATCTGTATAAACATGGAAATATCTACAGCGCCATCTCTATAAACATTGAAATATCTACTCTGCCATCTGTAAAACATGGAAATATCTACACAGTCATCTGAACAAACATGGAAATATCTACACCACCATCTGTATAAACATGGAAATACCTACAATACCATCTGTATACACATGGAAATATCTACACAGACAACTCTATAAGTATGGAAATATCTACACCACCATCTGTATAAACACGGAAATATCTACACTGCCATCTGTAGAAAGATGGAAATATCTACACCGCTATCTCTATAAATATGGAAATATCTACACCGCCATCTCTATAAACATGAAAATATCTACACTGCCATCTCCATAAAGATGGAAGTATCTACTCCGCCATGTGTATAAACACGGAAATATCTACACCACCATCTGTGAAAACATGGAAATATCTACACCGCTATCTGTATAAACATGGAAATATCTACACCGACATCTTCATGTCCATGGAAATATCTACGCTGCCATTTGTATAAACATGGAAATATCTACATGGCCATCTGTGTATAGATGGAAATATCAACAGGGCCATCTCTAAAAACATGGAAATATCTACACCGCTATCTGTATAAACATGGAAATATCTACACCGCGATCTGTATAAACATGGAAATATCTACAACGCGATCTGTATAAACATGGAAATATCTTCACCACGATCTGTATAAACATTGAAATATCTACTCCGCTATCTGTATAAACATGGTAATATCTACACCAAGATCTATATAAACTTGGAAATATCTACACCGCCATCTGCATAAACATGGAAATATCTACAATGCCATCTGTAGAAAGATGGAAATATCTACACTGCAATCTGTGTAAACATGGAAATATCTACACCGATATCTGTAAAAACATGGAAATATGTACACCGCGATCTGTATAAACATGGAAATATCTACAGCGCCATCTCTATAAACATTGAAATATCTACCCTGCCATCTGTAAAAACATGGAAATATCTACACAGTCATCTGAATAAACATGGAAATATCTACACCACCATCTTTATAAACATGGAAATACCTACAATACCATCTGTATACACATTGATATATATACACAGACATCTGTATAAGTATGGAAATATCTACCCCGCCACCTGTATAAACATGGAAATATCTACACTGCCATCTGTAGAAAGATGGAAATATCTACACCGCTATCTCTATAAATATGGAAATATCTACACCGGCCTCTCTATAAACATGAAAATATCTACACTGCCATCTCCTTAAAGATGGAAGTATCTACTCCGCCATGTGTGTAAACACGGAAATATCTACACCACCATCTGTGAAAACATGGAAATATCTACACCGCTATCTGTATAAACATGGAAATATCTACACCGCCATCTGCATGTACATGGAAATATCTACGCTGCCATCTGTATAAACATGGAAATATCTACATGGCCATCTGTGTATAGATGGAAATATCAACAGCGCCATCTCTAAAAACATGGAAATATCTACACCGCTAGCCCTATAAACATGGAAATATCTGCACAGCCATCTGTAAAACATGGAAATACCTCTATAGTCATCTGTATAAACAAGGAAATATCTACAATGCCATCTGTATACACCTGGAAATATCTACACAGCCGTCTGTATAAACATGTAAATATCTACACTGCTATCTCTATAAACATGAAAATATCTACACCGCCATCTGCATGTCCATGGAAATATCTACGCTGCCATCTGTATAAACATGGAAATATCTACACGGCCATCTGTGTATAGATGGAAATATCAACATCGCCATCTTTACAAACATGGAAATATCTACACCGCTATCGCTATAAACATGGAAATATCTGCACAGCCATCTGTAAAACATGGAAATACCTCTATAGTCATCTGTATAAACATGGAAATATCTACAATGCCATCTGTATACACATGGAAATATCTACACAGCCATCTGTATAAACATGTAAATATCTACACTGCTATCTCTATAAACATGGAAATATCTACACCGCCATCTCTATAAACATGAAAATATCTACACTGCCATCTCCATAAACATGGAACTAACTACTCCGCCATCTGTATAAACATGGAAACAACTACACCGCCATCTGTGTGAATAAGGAAATATCTACAATGCCATCTGTATAAAGATATATATATCTGCACCGCGAGCTGTATAAACATACAAATATCTACATCGCTATCTGTATAAACGTTGAAATACCAACACATCTATCGGTATAAACATGGAAATATCTACAACGCCATGTATATAAAGATGGAAATATCTACACTGCTATGTCTATAAACATGGAAATATCTACACGGCCATCTGTGTATAGATGGAAATATCAACAACGCCATCTGTACATACAGGGAAATATCTACACCGCTATCTCTATAAACATGGAAATATCTGCACAGCCATCTGTAAAACATGGAAATACCTCTACAGTCATCTGTATAAACATCGAAATATCTACACGGCCATCTGTGTATAGATGGAAATATCATCGCCATCTGTACAAACATGGAATTATCTACACCGCTATCTCTATAAACATGGAAATATCTGCACAGCCATCTGTAAAACATGGAAATATCTCTACAGTCATCTGTAAAAACATGGAAATATGTACAATGCCATCTGTATACACATGGAAATATCTACACAGCCATCTGTATAAACATGTAAATATCTACACTGCTATCTCTATAAACATGGAAATATCTACACCGCCATCTCTATAAACATGAAAATATCTACACTGCCATCTCCATAAACATGGAACTAACTACTCCGCCATCTGTATAAACATGGAAACATCTACACCGCCATCTGTGTGAATAAGGAAATATCTACAATGCCATCTGTATAAAGATATAAATATCTGCACCGCGAGCTGTATAAACATGGAAATATCTACATCGCTATCTGTATAAACGTGGAAATACCAACACATCTATCGGTATAAACATGGAAATATCTACAACGCCATCTATATAAACATGGAAATATCTACACCGCTATGTCTATAAACATGGAAATACCTACACCGCTATCTCTATAAACATGGAAATATCTACACCGCTATCTGTATAAACATGGAAATATCTACACCGCTATCTGTATAAACATGGAAATATCTACACAGCGATCTGTATAAACATGGAAATATCTACACCGCGATCTGTATAAACATGGAAATATCTTCATCACGATCTGTATAAACATGGAAATATCTACACCGCTATCTGTATAAACATGGTAATATCTACACCACCATCTATATAAACATGGAAATATCTACACCGCCATCTGCATAAACATGGAAATATCTGCAATGCCATCTGTAGAAAGATGGAAATATCTACACCGCAATCTGTGTAAACATGGAAATATCTACACCGCTATCTGTATAAACATGGAAATATCTACACCGCTATCTGTAAAAACATGGAAATATCTACACCGCGATCTGTATAAACATGGAAATATCTTCAACACGATCTGTATAAACATGGAAATATCTACACCGCTATCTGTATAAACATGGTAATATCTACACCACCATCTATATAAACATGGAAATATCTACAACGCCATCAGCATAAACATGGAAATATCTACAATGCCATCTGTAGAAAGATGGAAATATCTACACCGCAATCTGTGTAAACATGGAAATATCTACACCGATATCTGTGAAAACATGGAAATATCTACACCGCGATCTGTATAACCATGGAAATATCTACAGCGCCATCTCTATAAACATTGAAATATCTACACTGCCATCTGTAAAAACATGGAAATATCCACACCGCTATCTGTAAAAACATGGAAATATCTACACCGCGATCTGTATAAACATGGAAATATCTACAGCGCAATCTCTATAAACATTGAAATATCTACACTGCCATCTGTAAAAACATGGAAATATTTACACAGTCATCTGAATAAACATGGAAATATCTACACCACCATCTGTATAAACATGGAAATACCTACAATACCATCTGTATACACATTGATATATATACACAGACATCTTTATAAGTATGGAAATATCTACACCGCCATCTGTATAAACATGGAAATATCTACACTGCCATCTGTAAAAAATGGAAATATCTACACCGCTATCTCTATAAATATGGAAATATCTACACCGCCATCTCTATAAACATGAAAATATCTACATTGCCATCTCCATAAAGATGGAAGTATCTACTCCGCCATGTGTATAAACACGGAAATATCTACACCACCATCTGTGAAAACATGGAAATACCTACACCGCTATCTGTATAAACATGGAAATATCTACACCGCCATCTGCATGTCCATGGAAATATCTACGCTGCCATCTGTATAAACATGGAAATATCTACACGGCCATCTGTGTATAGATGGAAATATCAACAACGCCATCTGTACAAACAGGGAAATATCTACACCGCTATCTCTATAAACATGGAAATATCTGCACAGCCATCTGTAAAACATGGAAATACCTCTACAGTCATCTGTATAAACATCGAGATATCTACACGGCCATCTGTGTATAGATGGAAATATCAACATCGCCATCTGTACAAACATGGAATTATCTACACCACTATCTCTATAAACATGGAAATATCGGCACAGCCATCTGTAAAACATGGAAATACCTCTACAGTCATCTGTATAAACATGGAAATATCTACAATGCCATCTGTATACACATGGAAATATCTACACAGCCATCTGTATAAACATGTAAATATCTACACTGCTATCTCTATAAACATGGAAATATCTACACTGCCATCTCTATAAACATGAAAATATCTACACTGCCATCTCTATAAACATGGAACTAACTACTCCGCCATCTGTATAAACATGGAAACATCTACACCGCCATCTGTGTGAATAAGGAAACATCTACATTGCCATCTGTATAAAGATATAAATATCTACACCGCGAGCTGTATAAACATGGAAATATCTACAACCCCATCTATATAAACATGGAAATATCTACACCGCTATGTCTATAAACAAGGAAATACCTACACCGCTATCTCTATAAACATGGAAATATCTACACCGCTATCTGTATATACATGGAAATATCTACAGCACTATCTGTATAAACATGGAAATATCTACACAGCGATCTGTATAAACATGGAAATATCTACACCGCGATCTGTATAAACATGGAAATATCTTCATCACGATCTGTATAAACATGGAAATATCTACACCGCTATCTGTATAAACATGGTAATATCTACACCACCATCTATATAAACATGGAAATACCTACACCACCATCTGCATAAACATGGAAATATCTACAATGCCATCTGTAGAAAGGTGGAAATATCTACACCGCAATCTGTGTAAACATGATAATATCTACAGCGATATCTGTAAAAACCTGGAAATATCTACACCGCTAAATGTATAAACATGGAAATATCTGCATCGCAATCTGTATCAACATGGAAATATCTACAGCACCATCTCTATAAACATTGAAATATCTACACTGCCATCTGTAAAACATGGAAATAGCTACACAGTCATCTGAATAAACATGGGAATATCTACACCACCATCTGTATAAACCTGGACATACCTACAATACCATCTGTATACACATGGAAATACCTACACAGACATCTGTATAAGTATGGAAATATCTACACCGCCATCTGTATAAACATGGAAATATCTACACTGCCATCTGTGGAAATATGGAATTATCTACACCGCTATCCCTATAAATATGGAAATATCTACACCGCCATCTCTATAAACATGAAAATATCTACACTGCCATCTCCATATAGATGGAAGTATCTACTCCGCCATGGGTATAAACACGGAAATATCGACAACACCATCTGTGAAAACATGGAAATATCTACACCGCTATCTGTATAAACATGGAAATATCTACACCGCCATCTGCATGTCCATGGAAATATCTACGCTGCCATCTGTATAAACATGGAAATATCTACACGGCCATCTGTGTATAGATGGAAATATCAACATCGCCATCTTTACAAACATGGAAATATCTACACCGCTATCGCTATAAACATGGAAATATCTGCACAGCCATCTGTAAAACATGTAAATACCTCTATAGTCATCTGTATAAACATGGAAATATCTACAATGCCATCTGTATACACATGGAAATATCTACACAGCCATCTGTATAAACATGTAAATATCTACACTGCTATCTCTATAAACATGGAAATATCTACACCGCCATCTCTATAAACATGAAAATATCTACACTGCCATCTCCATAAACATGGAACTAACTACTCCGCCAACTGTATAAACATGGAAACAACTACACCGCCATCTGTGTGAATAAGGAAATATCTAAAATGACATCTGTATAAAGATATAGATATCTGCACCGCAAGCTGTATAAACATGGAAATATCTACATCGCTATCTGTATAAACGTGGAAATAACAACACATCTATTGGTATAAACATGGAAATATCTACAACGCCATCTATATAAACATGGAAATATCTACACCGCTATGTCTATAAACATGGAAATACCTACACCGCTATCTCTATAAACATGGAAATATCTACACCGCTATCTGTATAAACATGGAAATATCTACACCGCTATCTCTATAAACATGGAAATATCTACACCGCGGTCTGTATAAACATGGAAATATCTACACCGCGATCTGTGTAAACATGGAAATACCTTCACCGCGATCTGTGTAAACATGGAAATGTCTACACCGCTATCTGTATAAACATGGTAATATCTACACCACCATCTATATAAACAAGGAAATATCTACACCGCCATCTGCATAAACATGGAAATATCTACAATGCCATCTGTAGAAAGATGGAAATATCTACACCGCAATCTGTGTAAACATGGAAATATCTACACCGATATCTGTAAAAACATGGAAATATCTACACCGCGATCTGTATAAAGATGGAAATATCTACAGCGCCATCTCTATAAACATTGAAATATCTACACTGCCATCTGTAAAAACATGGAAATATCTACACAGTCATCTGAATAAACATGGAAATATCTACACCGCCATCTGTATAAACCTGGACATACCTACAATACCATCTGTATACACATGGAAATATCAACACAGACATCTGTATAAGTATGGAAATATCTACAGCACCATCTGTATAAACATGGAAATATCTACACTGCCATCTGTAGAAATATGGAATTATCTACACCGCTATCTCTATAAATATGGAAATATCTACACCGCCATCTCTATAAACATGAAAATATTTTCACTGCCATCTCCATATAGATGGAAGTATCTACTCCGCCATGTGTATAAACACAGAAATATCTACACCACCATCAGTGAAAACATGGAAATATCCACACCGCTATCTGTATAAACATGGAAATATCTACACCGCCATCTGCATGTCCATGGAAATATCTACGCTGCCATCAGTATAAACATGGAAATATCTACACGGCCATCTGTGTATAGATGGAAATATCAACATCGCCATCTGTACAAACATGGAAATATCTACACCGCTATCTCTATAAACATGGAAATATCTGCACAGCCATCTGTAAAACATGGAAATACCTCTACAGTCATCTGTATAAACTTGGAAATATCTACAATGCCATCTGTATACACATGGAAATATCTACACAGCCATCTGTATAAACATGTAAATATCTACACTGCTATCTCTATAAACATGGAAATATCTACACCGCCATCTCTATAAACAGGAAAATATCTACACTGCCATCTCCATAAACATGGAAATAACTACTCCGCCATCTGTATAAACATGGAAACATCTACACCGCCATCTGTGTGAATAAGGAAATATCTACAATGCCATCTGTATAAAGATATAAATATCTGCACCGCAAGCTGTATAAACATGGAAATATCTACATTGCTATCTGTATAAACGTGGAAATACCAACACATCTATCGGTATAAACATGGATATATCTAAAACGCCATCTATATAAACATGGAAATATCTACACTGCTATCTCTATAAACATGGAAATATCTACACCGCTATCTCTATAAACATGGAAATATCTACACCGCGATCTGTATAAACATGGAAATATCTACACAGCGATCTGTATAAACATGGAAATGTCTACACCGCGATCTGTATAAACATGGAAATATCTTCATCACGATCTGTATAAACATGGAAATATCTACACCGCTATCTGTATAAACATGGTAATATCTACACCACCATCTATATAAACATGGAAATATCTACACCACCATCTGCATAAACATGGAAATATCTACAATGCCAACTGTAGAAAGGTGGAAATATCTACACCACAATCTGTGTAAACGTGGAAATATCTACACCGATATCTGTAAAAACATGGAAATATCTACACCGCTATCTGTATAAACATGGAAATATCTACACCGCAATCTGTATAAACATGGAAATATCTACAGCGCCATCTCTATAAACATTGAAATATCTACTCTGCCATCTGTAAAACATGGAAATATCTACACAGTCATCTGAACAAACATGGAAATATCTACACCACCATCTGTATAAACATGGAAATACCTACAATACCATCTGTATACACATGGAAATATCTACACAGACAACTCTATAAGTATGGAAATATCTACACCACCATCTGTATAAACACGGAAATATCTACACTGCCATCTGTAGAAAGATGGAAATATCTACACCGCTATCTCTATAAATATGGAAATATCTACACCGCCATCTCTATAAACATGAAAATATCTACACTGCCATCTCCATAAAGATGGAAGTATCTACTCCGCCATGTGTATAAACACGGAAATATCTACACCACCATCTGTGAAAACATGGAAATATCTACACCGCTATCTGTATAAACATGGAAATATCTACACCGACATCTTCATGTCCATGGAAATATCTACGCTGCCATTTGTATAAACATGGAAATATCTACATGGCCATCTGTGTATAGATGGAAATATCAACAGGGCCATCTCTAAAAACATGGAAATATCTACACCGCTATCTCTATAAACATGGAAATATCTGCACAGCCATCTGTAAAACATGGAAATACCTCTATAGTCATCTGTATAAACAAGGAAATATCTACAATGCCATCTGTATACACATGGAAATATCTACACAGTCGTCTGTATAAACATGTAAATATCTACACTGCTATCTCTATAAACATGGAAATATCTACACCGCCATCTCTATAAACATGACAATATCTACACTGCCATCTCCATAAACATGGAAATAACTACTCCGCCATCTGTATAAACATGGAAACATCTACACCGCCATCTGTGTGAACAAGGAAATATCTACAATGCCATCTGTATAAAGATATAAATATCTGCACCGCGAGCTGTATAAACATGGAAATATCTACATCGCTATCTGTATAAACGTGGAAATACCAACACATCTATCGGTATAAACATGGAAATATCTACAACGCCAGCTATATAAACATGGAAATATCTACACCGCTATGTCTATAAACATGGAAATACCTACACCGCTATCTCTATAAACATGGAAATATCTACACCGCTATCTGTATAAACATGGAAATATCTACACCGCTATCTGTATAAACATGGAAATATCTACACCGCGATCTGTATAAACATGGAAATATCTACAACGCGATCTGTATAAACATGGAAATATCTTCACCACGATCTGTATAAACATTGAAATATCTACTCCGCTATCTGTATAAACATGGTAATATCTACACCAAGATCTATATAAACTTGGAAATATCTACACCGCCATCTGCATAAACATGGAAATATCTACAATGCCATCTGTAGAAAGATGGAAATATCTACACTGCAATCTGTGTAAACATGGAAATATCTACACCGATATCTGTAAAAACATGGAAATATGTACACCGCGATCTGTATAAACATGGAAATATCTACAGCGCCATCTCTATAAACATTGAAATATCTACCCTGCCATCTGTAAAAACATGGAAATATCTACACAGTCATCTGAATAAACATGGAAATATCTACACCACCATCTTTATAAACATGGAAATACCTACAATACCATCTGTATACACATTGATATATATACACAGACATCTGTATAAGTATGGAAATATCTACCCCGCCACCTGTATAAACATGGAAATATCTACACTGCCATCTGTAGAAAGATGGAAATATCTACACCGCTATCTCTATAAATATGGAAATATCTACACCGCCCTCTCTATAAACATGAAAATATCTACACTGCCATCTCCTTAAAGATGGAAGTATCTACTCCGCCATGTGTGTAAACACGGAAATATCTACACCACCATCTGTGAAAACATGGAAATATCTACACCGCTATCTGTATAAACATGGAAATATCTACACCGCCATCTGCATGTACATGGAAATATCTACGCTGCCATCTGTATAAACATGGAAATATCTACATGGCCATCTGTGTATAGATGGAAATATCAACAGCGCCATCTCTAAAAACATGGAAATATCTACACCGCTAGCCCTATAAACATGGAAATATCTGCACAGCCATCTGTAAAACATGGAAATACCTCTATAGTCATCTGTATAAACAAGGAAATATCTACAATGCCATCTGTATACACCTGGAAATATCTACACAGCCGTCTGTATAAACATGTAAATATCTACACTGCTATCTCTATAAACATGAAAATATCTACACCGCCATCTGCATGTCCATGGAAATATCTACGCTGCCATCTGTATAAACATGGAAATATCTACACGGCCATCTGTGTATAGATGGAAATATCAACATCGCCATCTTTACAAACATGGAAATATCTACACCGCTATCGCTATAAACATGGAAATATCTGCACAGCCATCTGTAAAACATGGAAATACCTCTATAGTCATCTGTATAAACATGGAAATATCTACAATGCCATCTGTATACACATGGAAATATCTACACAGCCATCTGTATAAACATGTAAATATCTACACTGCTATCTCTATAAACATGGAAATATCTACACCGCCATCTCTATAAACATGAAAATATCTACACTGCCATCTCCATAAACATGGAACTAACTACTCCGCCATCTGTATAAACATGGAAACAACTACACCGCCATCTGTGTGAATAAGGAAATATCTACAATGCCATCTGTATAAAGATATATATATCTGCACCGCGAGCTGTATAAACATACAAATATCTACATCGCTATCTGTATAAACGTTGAAATACCAACACATCTATCGGTATAAACATGGAAATATCTACAACGCCATGTATATAAAGATGGAAATATCTACACTGCTATGTCTATAAACATGGAAATACCTACACCGCTATCTCTATAAACATGGAAATCTCTACAACGCTATCTGTATAAACATGGAAATATCTACACCGCTATCTGTATAAACATGGTAATATCTACACCACCATCTATATAAACATGGAAGTATCTACACCGCCATCTGCATAAACATGGAAATATCTACAATGCCATCTGTAGAAAGATGGAAATATCTACACCGCAATCTGTGTAAACATGGAAATATCTACACCGTTATCTGAAAAAACATGGAAATATCTACACCGCTATCTCTATAAACATGGAAATATCTACACTGCGATATGTATAAACATGGAAATATCTACAGCGCCATCTCTATAAACATTGAAATATCTACACTGCCATCTGTAAAAACATGGAAATATCTACACAGTCATCTGAATAAACATGGAAATATCTACACCACCATCTGTATAAACATGGAAATACCTACAATACCGTCTGTATACACCTGGAAATATCTACACAGACATCTGTATAAGTATGGAAATATCTACACCGCCATCTGTATAAACATGGAAATATCTACACTGCCATCTGTAGAAAGATGGAATTATCTACACCGCCATCTCTATAAATATGGAAATATCTACACCACCATCTCTATAAACATGAAAATATCTACACTGCCATCTCCATGAAGATGGAAGTATCTTCTCCGCCATGTGTATAATTCGGAAATATCTACACCACCATCTGTGAAAACATGGAAATATCTACACCGCTATCTGTATAAACATGGAAATATCTACACCGCCATCTGCATGTCCATGGAAATATCTACACCGTTATCTGTAAAAACATGGAAATATCTACACCGCTATCTGTATAAGCATGGAAATATCTACACTGCGATCTGTATAAACATGGAAACATCTACACCGCCATCTGTGTGAATAAGGAAATATCTACAATGCCACCTGTATAAAGATATAAGTATCTGCACCGCGAGCTGTATAAACATGGAAATATCTACATCGCTATCTGTATAAACGTGGAAATACCAACAAATCTATCGGTATAAACATAGCAATATCTACAACGCCATCTATATAAACATGGAAATATCTACACCGCTATGTCTATAAACATGGAAATACCCACACCGCTATCTCTATAAACATGGAAATATCTACACCGCTATCTGTATAAACATGGAAATATCTACACCGCCATCTGCATAAACATGGAAATATCTACAATGCCATCTGTAGAAAGATGGAAATATCTACACCACAATCTGTGTAAACATGGAAATATCTACACCGTTATCTGTAAAAACATGGAAATATCTACACCGCTATCTGTATAAACACGGAAATATCTACACCGCGATCTGTATAAACATGGAAATATCTACAGCGCCATCTCTATAAACATTGAAATATCTACACTGCCATCTGTAAAAATATGGAAATATCTACACAGTCATCAGAATAACCATGGAAATATCTACACCACCATCTGTATAAACATGGAAATACCTACAATACCATCTGTATACACATGGAAATATCTACACAGACATCTGTATAAGTATGGAAATATCTACACCGCTATCTGTATAAACATGGAAATATCTACACCGCCATCTGCATGTCCATGGAAATATCTACGCTGCCATCTGTATAAACGTGGAAATATCTACATGGCCATCTGTGTATAGGTGGAAATATCAACAACGCCATCTCTACAAACATGGAAATATCTACACCGCTATCCCTATAAACATGGAAATATCTGCACAGCCATCTGTAAAACATGGAAATAACTGTACAGTCATCTGTATAAACATGGAAATATCTACAATGCCATCTGTGTACACATGGAAATATCTACACAGCCATCTGTATAAACATGTAAATATCTACAATGCTATCTCTATAAACATGGAAATATCTACTCCGCCATCTCTATAAACATGAAAATATCTACACTGCCATCTCCATAAACATGGAACTAACTACTCCGCCATCTGTATAAACATGGAAACATCTGCACCGCCATCTGTGTGAATAAGGAAATATCTACAATGCCATCTGTATAAAGATATAAATATCTGCTCCGCGAGCTGTATAAACATGGAAATATCTACATCGCTATCTGTATAAACGTGGAACTACCAACACATCTATCGGTATAAACATGGAAATATCTACAACGCCATCTATATAAACATGGAAATATCTACACCGCTATGTCTATAAACATGGAAATACCTACACCGCTATCTCTATAAACATGGAAATATCTACACCGCTATCTGTATAAACATGGAAATATCTACACCGCTATCTGTATAAACATGGAAATATCTACACCGCGATCTGTATAAACATGGAAATATCTACACCGCGATCTGTATAAACATGGAAATATGTTCACCACGATCTGTATAAACATGGAAATATCTACACCGCTATCTGTATAAACATGGTAATATCTACACCAAGATCTATATAAACTTGGAAATATCTACACCGCCATCTGCATAAACATGGAAATATCTACAATGCCATCTGTAGAAAGATGGAAATATCTACACTGCAATCTGTGTAAACATGGAAATATCTACACCGATATCTGTAAAAACATGGAAATATGTACACCGCGATCT
The DNA here is from genome assembly GCF_029289425.2 of Pan paniscus. Classification (NCBI taxonomy): domain Eukaryota; kingdom Metazoa; phylum Chordata; class Mammalia; order Primates; family Hominidae; genus Pan; species Pan paniscus. Next base: position 7,454,269 of record NC_073256.2, read on the forward strand.
GTATAAACATGGAAATATCTACAGCGCCATCTCTATAAACATTGAAATATCTACCCTGCCATCTGTAAAAACATGGAAATATCTACACAGTCATCTGAATAAACATGGAAATATCTACACCACCATCTTTATAAACATGGAAATACCTACAATACCATCTGTATACACATTGATATATATACACAGACATCTGTATAAGTATGGAAATATCTACCCCGCCACCTGTATAAACATGGAAATATCTACACTGCCATCTGTAGAAAGATGGAAATATCTACACCGCTATCTCTATAAATATGGAAATATCTAAACCGCCCTCTCTATAAACATGAAAATATCTACACTGCCATCTCCTTAAAGATGGAAGTATCTACTCCGCCATGTGTGTAAACACGGAAATATCTACACCACCATCTGTGAAAACATGGAAATATCTACACCGCTATCTGTATAAACATGGAAATATCTACACCGCCATCTGCATGTACATGGAAATATCTACGCTGCCATCTGTATAAACATGGAAATATCTACATGGCCATCTGTGTATAGATGGAAATATCAACAGCGCCATCTCTAAAAACATGGAAATATCTACACCGCTAGCCCTATAAACATGGAAATATCTGCACAGCCATCTGTAAAACATGGAAATACCTCTATAGTCATCTGTATAAACAAGGAAATATCTACAATGCCATCTGTATACACCTGGAAATATCTACACAGCCGTCTGTATAAACATGTAAATATCTACACTGCTATCTCTATAAACATGGAAATATCTACACCGCCATCTGCATGTCCATGGAAATATCTACGCTGCCATCTGTATAAACATGGAAATATCTACACGGCCATCTGTGTATAGATGGAAATATCAACATCGCCATCTTTACAAACATTTAAATATCTACACCGCTATCGCTATAAACATGGAAATATCTGCACAGCCATCTGTAAAACATGGAAATACCTCTATAGTCATCTGTATAAACATGGAAATATCTACAATGCCATCTGTATACACATGGAAATATCTACACAGCCATCTGTATAAACATGTAAATATCTACACTGCTATCTCTATAAACATGGAAATATCTACACCGCCATCTCTATAAACATGAAAATATCTACACTGCCATCTCCATAAACATGGAACTAACTACTCCGCCATCTGTATAAACATGGAAACAACTACACCGCCATCTGTGTGAATAAGGAAATATCTAAAATGACATCTGTATAAAGATATAGATATCTGCACCGCAAGCTGTATAAACATGGAAATATCTACATCGCTATCTGTATAAACGTGGAAATAACAACACATCTATCGGTATAAACATGGAAATATCTACAACGCCATCTATATAAACATGGAAATATCTACACCGCTATGTCTATAAACATGGAAATACCTACACCGCTATCTCTATAAACATGGAAATATTTACACCGCTATCTGTATAAACATGGAAATATCTACACCGCTATCTCTATAAACATGGAAATATCTACACCGCGGTCTGTATAAACATGGAAATATCTACTCCGCGATCTGTGTAAACATGGAAATACCTTCACCGCGATCTGTGTAAACATGGAAATGTCTACACCGCTATCTGTATAAACATGGTAATATCTACACCACCATCTATATAAACAAGGAAATATCTACACCGCCATCTGCATAAACATGGAAATATCTACAATGCCATCTGTAGAAAGATGGAAATATCTACACCGCAATCTGTGTAAACATGGAAATATCTACACCGATATCTGTAAAAACATGGAAATATCTACACCGCGATCTGTATAAACATGGAAATATCTACAGCGCCATCTCTATAAACATTGAAATATCTACACTGCCATCTGTAAAAACATGGAAATATCTACACAGTCATCTGAATAAACATGGAAATATCTACACCGCCATCTGTATAAACCTGGACATACCTACAATAACATCTGTATACACATGGAAATATCAACACAGACATCTGTATAAGTATGGAAATATCTACAGCGCCATCTGTATAAACATGGAAATATCTACACTGCCATCTGTAGAAATATGGAATTATCTACACCGCTATCTCTATAAATATGGAAATATCTACACCGCCATCTCTATAAACATGAAAATATTTGCACTGCCATCTCCATATAGATGGAAGTATCTACTCCGCCATGTGTATAAACACGGAAATATCTACACCACCATCTGTGAAAACATGGAAATATCCACACCGCTATCTGTATAAACATGGAAATATCTACACCGCCATCTGCATGTCCATGGAAATATCTACGCTGCCATCAGTATAAACATGGAAATATCTACACGGCCATCTGTGTATAGATGGAAATATCAACATCGCCATCTGTACAAACATGGAAATATCTACACCGCTATCTCTATAAACATGGAAATATCTGCACAGCCATCTGTAAAACATGGAAATACCTCTACAGTCATCTGTATAAACTTGGAAATATCTACAATGCCATCTGTATACACATGGAAATATCTACACAGCCATCTGTATAAACATGTAAATATCTACACTGCTATCTCTATAAACATGGAAATATCTACACCGCCATCTCTATAAACATGAAAATATCTACACTGCCATCTCCATAAACATGGAAATAACTACTCCACCATCTGTATAAACATGGAAACATCTACACCGCCATCTGTGTGAATAAGGAAATATCTACAATGCCATCTGTATAAAGATATAAATATCTGCACCGCAAGCTGTATAAACATGGAAATATCTACACTGCTATCTGTATAAACGTGGAAATACCAACACATCTATCGGTATAAACATGGAAATATCTAAAACGCCATCTATATAAACATGGAAATATCTACACTGCTATCTCTATAAACATGGAAATATCTACACCGCTATCTCTATAAACATGGAAATATCTACAGCGAGATCTGTATAAACATGGAAATATCTACACAGCGATCTGTATAAACATGGAAATGTCTACACCGCGATCTGTATAAACATGGAAATATCTTCATCACGATCTGTATAAACATGGAAATATCTACACCGCTATCTGTATAAACATGGTAATATCTACACCACCATCTATATAAACATGGAAATATCTACACCACCATCTGCATAAACATGGAAATATCTACAATGCCAACTGTAGAAAGGTGGAAATATCTACACCGCAATCTGTGTAAACGTGGAAATATCTACACCGATATCTGTAAAAACATGGAAATATCTACACCGCTATCTGTATAAACATGGAAATATCTACACCGCAATCTGTATAAACATGGAAATATCTACAGCGCCATCTCTATAAACATTGAAATATCTACTCTGCCATCTGTAAAACATGGAAATATCTACACAGTCATCTGAACAAACATGGAAATATCTACACCACCATCTGTATAAACATGGACATACCTACAATACCATCTGTATACACATGGAAATATCTACACAGACAACTCTATAAGTATGGAAATATCTACACCACCATCTGTATAAACATGGAAATATCTACACTGCCATCTGTAGAAAGATGGAAATATCTACACCGCTATCTCTATAAATATGGAAATATCTACACCGCCATCTCTATAAACATGAAAATATCTACACTGCCATCTCCATAAAGATGGAAGTATCTACTCCGCCATGTGTATAAACACGGAAATATCTACACCACCATCTGTGAAAACATGGAAATATCTACACCGCTATCTGTATAAACATGGAAATATCTACACCGCCATCTGCATGTCCATGGAAATATCTACGCTGCCATTTGTATAAACATGGAAATATCTACATGGCCATCTGTGTATAGATGGAAATATCAACAGCGCCATCTCTAAAAACATGGAAATATCTACACCGCTATCTCTATAAACATGGAAATATCTGCACAGCCATCTGTAAAACATGGAAATACCTCTATAGTCATCTGTATAAACAAGGAAATATCTACAATGCCATCTGTATACACATGGAAATATCTACACAGTCGTCTGTATAAACATGTAAATATCTACACTGCTATCTCTATAAACATGGAAATATCTACACCGCCATCTCTATAAACATGAAAATATCTACACTGCCATCTCCATAAACATGGAAATAACTACTCCGCCATCTGTATAAACATGGAAACATCTACACCGCCATCTGTGTGAACAAGGAAATATCTACAATGCCATCTGTATAAAGATATAAATATCTGCACCGCGAGCTGTATAAACATGGAAATATCTACATCGCTATCTGTATAAACGTGGAAATACCAACACATCTATCGGTATAAACATGGAAATATCTACAACGCCAGCTATATAAACATGGAAATATCTACACCGCTATGTCTATAAACATGGAAATACCTACACCGCTATCTCTATAAACATGGAAATATCTACACCGCTATCTGTATAAACATGGAAATATCTACACCGTTATCTGTATAAACATGGAAATATCTACACCGCGATCTGTATAAACATGGAAATATCTACAACGCGATCTGTATAAACATGGAAATATCTTCACCACGATCTGTATAAACATTGAAATATCTACTCCGCTATCTGTATAAACATGGTAATATCTACACCAAGATCTATATAAACTTGGAAATATCTACACCGCCATCTGCATAAACATGGAAATATCTACAATGCCATCTGTAGAAAGATGGAAATATCTACACTGCAATCTGTGTAAACATGGAAATATCTACACCGATATCTGTAAAAACATGGAAATATGTACACCGCGATCTGTATAAACATGGAAATATCTACAGCGCCATCTCTATAAACATTGAAATATCTACCCTGCCATCTGTAAAAACATGGAAATATCTACACAGTCATCTGAATAAACATGGAAATATCTACACCACCATCTTTATAAACATGGAAATACCTACAATACCATCTGTATACACATTGATATATATACACAGACATCTGTATAAGTATGGAAATATCTACCCCGCCACCTGTATAAACATGGAAATATCTACACTGCCATCTGTAGAAAGATGGAAATATCTACACCGCTATCTCTATAAATATGGAAATATCTACACCGCCCTCTCTATAAACATGAAAATATCTACACTGCCATCTCCTTAAAGATGGAAGTATCTACTCCGCCATGTGTGTAAACACGGAAATATCTACACCACCATCTGTGAAAACATGGAAATATCTACACCGCTATCTGTATAAACATGGAAATATCTACACCGCCATCTGCATGTACATGGAAATATCTACGCTGCCATCTGTATAAACATGGAAATATCTACATGGCCATCTGTGTATAGATGGAAATATCAACAGCGCCATCTCTAAAAACATGGAAATATCTACACCGCTAGCCCTATAAACATGGAAATATCTGCACAGCCATCTGTAAAACATGGAAATACCTCTATAGTCATCTGTATAAACAAGGAAATATCTACAATGCCATCTGTATACACCTGGAAATATCTACACAGCCGTCTGTATAAACATGTAAATATCTACACTGCTATCTCTATAAACATGGAAATATCTACACCGCCATCTGCATGTCCATTGAAATATCTACGCTGCCATCTGTATAAACATGGAAATATCTACACGGCCATCTGTGTATAGATGGAAATATCAACATCGCCATCTTTACAAACATGGAAATATCTACACCGCTATCGCTATAAACATGGAAATATCTGCACAGCCATCTGTAAAACATGGAAATACCTCTATAGTCATCTGTATAAACATGGAAATATCTACAATGCCATCTGTATACACATGGAAATATCTACACAGCCATCTGTATAAACATGTAAATATCTACACTGCTATCTCTATAAACATGGAAATATCTACACCGCCATCTCTATAAACATGAAAATATCTACACTGCCATCTCCATAAACATGGAACTAACTACTCCGCCATCTGTATAAACATGGAAACAACTACACCGCCATCTGTGTGAATAAGGAAATATCTACAATGCCATCTGTATAAAGATATATATATCTGCACCGCGAGCTGTATAAACATACAAATATCTACATCGCTATCTGTATAAACGTTGAAATACCAACACATCTATCGGTATAAACATGGAAATATCTACAACGCCATGTATATAAAGATGGAAATATCTACACTGCTATGTCTATAAACATGGAAATACCTACACCGCTATCTCTATAAACATGGAAATCTCTACAACGCTATCTGTATAAACATGGAAATATCTACACCGCGATCTCTATAAACATGGAAATATCTACACCGCCATCTGCATAAACATGGAAATATCTACAATGCCATCTGTAGAAAGATGGAAATATCTACACCGCAATCTGTGTAAACATGGAAATATCTACACCGTTATCTGAAAAAACATGGAAATATCTACACCGCTATCTCTATAAACATGGAAATATCTACACTGCGATATGTATAAACATGGAAATATCTACAGCGCCATCTCTATAAACATTGAAATATCTACACTGCCATCTGTAAAAACATGGAAATATCTACACAGTCATCTGAATAATCATGGAAATATCTACACCACCATCTGTATAAACATGGAAATACCTACAATACCGTCTGTATACACATGGAAATATCTACACAGACATCTGTATAAGTATGGAAATATTTACACCGCCATCTGTATAAACATGGAAATATCTACACTGCCATCTGTAGAAAGATGGAATTATCTACACTGCCATTTCTATAAATATGGAAATATCTACACCGCCATCTCTATAAACATGAAAATATCTACACTGCCATCTCCATGAAGATGGAAGTATCTTCTCCGCCATGTGTATAATTCGGAAATATCTACACCACCATCTGTGAAAACATGGAAATATCTACACCGCTATCTGTATAAACATGGAAATATCTACACCGCCATCTGCATGTCCATGGAAATATCTACGCTGCCATCTGTATAAACATGGAAATATCTACACCGCTATCTGTATAAACATGGAAATATCTACACTGCGATCTGTATAAACATGGAAACATCTACACCGCCATCTGTGTGAATAAGGAAATATCTACAATGCCACCTGTATAAAGATATAAGTATCTGCACCGCGAGCTGTATAAACATGGAAATATCTACATCGCTATCTGTATAAACGTGGAAATACCAACAAATCTATCGGTATAAACATAGCAATATCTACAACGCCATCTATATAAACATGGAAATATCTACACCGCTATGTCTATAAACATGGAAATACCCACACCGCTATCTCTATAAACATGGAAATATCTACACCGCTATCTGTATAAACATGGAAATATCTACACCGCCATCTGCATAAACATGGAAATATCTACAATGCCATCTGTAGAAAGATGGAAATATCTACACCACAATCTGTGTAAACATGGAAATATCTACACCGTTATCTGTAAAAACATGGAAATATCTACACCGCTATCTGTATAAACACGGAAATATCTACACCGCGATCTGTATAAACATGGAAATATCTACAGCGCCATCTCTATAAACATTGAAATATCTACACTGCCATCTGTAAAAATATGGAAATATCTACACAGTCATCAGAATAACCATGGAAATATCTACACCACCATCTGTATAAACATGGAAATACCTACAATACCATCTGTATACACATGGAAATATCTACACAGACATCTGTATAAGTATGGAAATATCTACACCGCTATCTGTATAAACATGGAAATATCTACACCGCCATCTGCATGTCCATGGAAATATCTACGCTGCCATCTGTATAAACGTGGAAATATCTACATGGCCATCTGTGTATAGGTGGAAATATCAACAACGCCATCTCTACAAACATGGAAATATCTACACCGCTATCCCTATAAACATGGAAATATCTGCACAGCCATCTGTAAAACATGGAAATAACTGTACAGTCATCTGTATAAACATGGAAATATCTACAATGCCATCTGTGTACACATGGAAATATCTACACAGCCATCTGTATAAACATGTAAATATCTACAATGCTATCTCTATAAACATGGAAATATCTACTCCGCCATCTCTATAAACATGAAAATATCTACACTGCCATCTCCTTAAACATGGAACTAACTACTCCGCCATCTGTGTAAACATGGAAACATCTGCACCGCCATCTGTGTGAATAAGGAAATATCTACAATGCCATCTGTATAAAGATATAAATATCTGCTCCGCGAGCTGTATAAACATGGAAATATCTACATCGCTATCTGTATAAACGTGGAACTACCAACACATCTATCGGTATAAACATGGAAAAATCTACAACGCCATCTATATAAACATGGAAATATCTACACCGCTATGTCTATAAACATGGAAATACCTACACCGCTATCTCTATAAACATGGAAATATCTACACCGCTATCTGTATAAACATGGAAATATCTACACCGCTATCTGTATAAACATGGAAATATCTATCCCGCGATCTGTATAAACATGGAAATATCTACACCGCCATCTGTATAAACATGGAAATATCTTCACCACGATCTGTATAAACATGGAAATATCTACACCGCTATCTGTATAAACATGGTAATATCTACACCACCATCTATTTAAACATGGAAATATGTACACCGCCATCTGCATAAACATGGAAATATCTACAATGCCATCTGTACAAAGATGGAAATATCTACACCGCAATCTGTGTAAACATGGAAATATCTACACCGATATCTGTAAAAACATGGAAATATCTACACCGCGATCTGTATAAACATGGAAATATCTCCTGCGCCATCTCTATAAACATTGAAATATCTACACTGCCATCTGTAAAAACATGGAAATATCTACACAGTCATCTGAATAAACATGGAAATATCTACACCACCATCTGTATAAACATGGAAATACCTACAATACCATCTGTATACACATGGATATATATACACAGACATCTGTGTAAGAATGGAAATATCTACACAGCCATCTGTATAAACATGGAAATATCTACACTGCCATCTGTAGAAAGATGGAAATATCTACACCGCTATCTGTATAAATATGGAAATATCTCCACCGCCATCTCTATAAACATGAAAATATCTACACTGCCATCTCCATAAAGATGAAAGTATCTACTCCACCATGTGTATAAACACGGAAATATCTACACCACCATCTGTGAAAACATGGAAATATCTACACTGCTATCTGTATAAACATGGAAATATCTACACCGCCATCTGCATGTCCGTGGAAATATCTACGCTGCCATCTGTATAAACATGGAAATATCTACACGGCCATCTGTGTATAGATGGAAATATCAACAACGCCATCTGTACAAACATGGAAATATCTACACCGCTATCTCTATAAACATGGAAATATCTGCACAGCCATCTGTAAAACATTGAAATACCTCTACAGTCATCTGTATAAACATGGAAATATCTACAATGTCATCTGTATACATATGGAAATAACTACACAGCCATCTGTATAAACATGTAAATATCTACACTGCTATCTCTATAAACATGGAAATATCTACACCGCCATCTCTATAAACATGAAAATATCTACAATGCCATCTCCATAAACATGGAACTAACTACTCCGCCATCTGTATAAACATGGAAACATCTACACCGCCATCTGTGTGAATAAGGAAATATCTACAATGCCATCTGTATAAAGATATATATATCTGCACCGCGAGCTGTATAAACATGGAAATATCTACATCGCTATCTGTATAAACGTTGAAATACCAACACATCTATCGGTATAAACATGGAAACATCTACAACGCCATGTATATAAAGATGGAAATATCTACACTGCTATGTCTATAAACATGGAAATACCTACACCGCTATCTCTATAAACATGGAAATCTCTACACCGCTATCTGTATAAACATGGAAATATCTACAACGCTATCTGTATAAACATGGAAATATCTACACCGCGATCTGTATAAACATGGAAATATCTACACCGCGATCTGTATAAACATGGAAATATCTACACCGCGATCTGTATAAACATGGAAATATCTACACCGCTATCTGTATAAACATGGTAATATCTACACCACCATGTATATAAACATGGAAGTATCTACACCGCCATCTGCATAAACACGGAAATATCTACAATGCCATCTGTAGAAAGATGGAAATATCTACACCGCAATCTGTGTAAACATGGAAATATCTACACCGTTATCTGAAAAAACATGGAAATTTCTACACCGCTATCTCTATAAACATGGAAATATCTACACTGCGATCTGTATAAACATGGAAATATCTACAGCGCCATCTCTATAAACATTGAAATATCTACACTGCCATCTGTAAAAACATGGAAATATCTACACAGTCATCTGAATAAACATGGAAATATCTACACCACCATCTGTATAAACATGGAAATACCTACAATACCGTCTGTATACACATGGAAATATCTACACAGACATCTGTATAAGTATGGAAATATCTACACCGCCATCTGTATAAACATGGAAATATCTACACTGCCATCTGTAGAAAGATGGAATTATCTACACCGCTATCTCTGTAAATATGGAAATATCTACACCGCCATCTCTATAAACATGAAAATATCTACACTGCCATCTCCATAAAGATGGAAGTATCTACTCCGCCATGTGTATAATTCGGAAATATCTACACCACCATCTGTGAAAACATGGAAATATCTACACCGCTATCTGTATAAACATGGAAATATCTACACCGCCATCTGCATGTCCATGGAAATATCTACACCGTTATCTGTAAAAACATGGAAATATCTACACCGCTATCTGTATAAACATGGAAATAACTACACTGCGATCTGTATAAACATGGAAACATCTACACCGCCATCTGTGTGAATAAGGAAATATCTACAATGCCATCTGTATAAAGATATAAGTATCTGCACTGCGAGCTGTATAAACATGGAAATATCTACATCGCTATCTGTATAAACGTGGAAATACCAACACATCTATCGGTATAAACATGGCAATATCTACAACGCCATCTATATAAACATGGAAATATCTACACCGCTATGTCTATAAACATGGAAATACCCACACCGCTATCTCTATAAACATGGAAATATCTACACCGCTATCTGTATAAACATGGAAATATCTACACCGCCATCTGCATAAACATGGAAATATCTACAATGCCATCTGTAGAAAGATGGAAATATCTACACCGCAATCTGTGTAAACATGGAAATATCTACACCGTTATCTGTAAAAACACGGAAATATCTACACCGCTATCTGTATAAACATGGAAATATCTACACCGCGATCTGTATAAACATGGAAATATCTACAGCGCCATCTCTATAAACATTGAAATATCTACACTGCCATCTGTAAAAACATGGAAATATCTACACAGTCATCTGAATAACCATGGAAATATCTACACCACCATCTGTATAAATATGGAAATACCTAAATACCATCTGTATACACATGGAAATATCTACACAGACATCTGTATAAGTATGGAAATATCTACACCGCCATCTGTATAAACATGGAAATATCTACACTGCCATCTGTAGAAAGATGGAATTATCTACACCGCCATCTCTATATATATGGAAATATCTACACCGCCATCTCTATAAACATGAAAATATCTACACTGCCATCTCCATAAATATGGAAGTATCTACACCGCCATGTGTATAAATACGGAAATATCTACACCACCATTTGTGAAAACATGGAAATATCTACACCGCTATCTGTATAAACATGGAAATATCTACACCGCCATCTGCATGTACATGGAAATATCTTCGCTGCCATCTGTATAAACATGGAAATATCTACATGGTCATCTGTGTGAATATGGAAATATCTACAATGCCATCTGTATAAAGATATAAATATCTGCTCCGCGAGCTGTATAAACATGGAAATATCTACATCGCTATCTGTATAAACGTGGAAATACCAACACATCTATCGGTATAAACATGGAAATATCTGCAATGCCATCTATTTAAACATGGAAATATCTACACCGCTATCTGTATAAACATGGAAATATCTACACCGCGATCTGTATAAACATGGAAATATCTACAACGCGATCTGTATAAACATGGAAATATCTTCACCGCGATCTGTATAAACATGGAAATATCTACACCGCTATCTGTAAAAACATGGTAATATCTACACCACCATCTATATAAACATGGAAATATCTACAACGCCATCTGCATAAACATGGAAATATCTACAACGCCATCTGTAGAAAGATGGAAATATCTACACCGCAATCTGTGTAAACATGGAAATATCTACACCGATATCTGTAAATACATGGAAATATCTACACCGCGATCTGTATAAACATGGAAATATCTACAGCGCCATCTCTATAAACATAGAAATATCTACACTGCCATCTGTAAAAACATGGAAATATCTACACAGTCATCTGAAAAAACATGGAAATATCTACACCACCATCTGTATAAACATGGAAATACCTACAATACCATCTGTATTCACATGGATATATATATACACAGACATCTGTATAAGTATGGAAATATCTACACCGCCATCTGTATAAACATGGAAATATCTACACTGCCATCTGTAGAAAGATGGAAATATCTACACCGCTATCTCTATAAATATGGAAATATCTACACCGCCAACTCTATAAACATGAAAATATCTACACTGCCATCTCCATAAAGATGGAAATATCTACTCCGCCATGTGTATAAACACGGAAACATCTACACCACCATCTGTGAAAACATGGAAATATCTACACCACTATCTGTATAAACATGGAAATATCTACACCGCCATCTGCATGTCCATGGAAATATCTACGCTGCCATCTGCATAAACATGGAAATATCTACACGGCCATCTGTGTATAGATGGAAATATCAACAACGCCATCTCTACAAACATGGAAATATCTACACCGCTATCTCTATAAACATGGAAATATCTGCAGAGCCATCGGTAAAACATGGAAATACCTCTACAGTCATCTGTATAAACATGGAAATAACTACAATGCCATCTGTATACACATGGAAATATCTACACAGCCATCTGTATAAACATGTAAATATCTACACTGCTATCTCTATAAACATGGAAATATCTACACTGCCATCTCTATAAACCTGAAAATATCTACACTGCCATCTCCATAAACATGGAAATATCTACAATGCCATATGTAGAAAGATGGAAATATCTACACTGCAATCTGTGTAAACATGGAAATATCTACACCGATATCTGTAAAAACATGGAAATACCTACGCCGTGATCTGTATAAACATGGAAGTATCTACAGCGCCATCTCTATAAACATTGAAATATCTACACTGCCATCTGTAAAACCATGGAAATATCTACACAGTCATCTGAATAAACATGGAAATATCTACACCACCATCTGTATAAACATGTAAATACCTACAATACCATCTCTATACACATGGATATATCTGCACAGACATCTGTATAAGTATGGAAATATCTACACCGCCATCTGTATAAACATGGAAATATCTACACTGCCATCTGTAGAAAGATGGAAATATCTACACCGCTATCTCTATAAATATGGAAATATCTACACCGCCATCTCTATAAACATGAAAATATCTACACTGCCATCTCCATAAAGATGGAAGTAACTACGCCGCCATCTGTATAAACACGGAAATATCTACACCACCATCTGTGAAAACATGGAAATAACTACACCGCTATCTGTATAAACATGGAAATATCTACACCGCCATCTGCATGTCCATGGAAATATCTACGCTGCCATCTGTATAAACATGGAAATATCTACACGGCCATCTGTGTATAGATGGAAATATCAACAACGCCATCTGTACAAACATGGAAATATCTCCACCGCTATCTCTATAAACATGGAAATATCTGCACAGCCATCTGTAAAACATGGAAATACCTCTACAGTCATCTGTATAAACATGGAAATATCTACAATGCCATCTGTATACACATGGAAATATCTACACAGCCATCTGTATAAACATGTAAATATCTACACTGCTATCTCTATAAACATGTAAATATCTACACCGCCATCTCTATAAACATGAAAATATCTACACTGCCATCTCCATAAACATGGAACTAACTACTCCGCCATCTGTATAAACATGGAAACATCTACACCGCCATCTGTGTGAATAAGGAAATATCTACAATGCCATCAGTATAAAGATATAAATATCTGCACCGCGAGCAGTATAAACATGGAAATATCTACATCGCTATCTGTATAAACGTGGAAATACCAACACATCTATCGGTATAAACATGGAAATATCTACAACGCCATCTATATAAACATGGAAATATCTACACGGCTATGTCTATAAACATGGAAATACCTACACCGCTATCTCTATAAACATGGAAATATCTACACCGCTATCTGTATAAACATGGAAATATCTACACCGCTATCTGTATAAACATGGAAATATCTACACAGCTATCTGTATAAACATGGAAATATCTACACCGCGATCTGTATAAACATGGAAATATCTACACCGCTATCTGTATAAACATGGTAATATCTACACCACAATCTATATAAACATGGAAATATCTACACCGCCATGTGCATAAACATGGAAATATCTACAATGCCATCTGTAGAAAGATGGAAATATCTACACCGCAATCTGTGTAAACATGGAAATATCTACACCGATATCTGTAAAAACATGGAAATATCTACACCGCTATCTGTATAAACATGGAAATATCTACACCGCAATCTGTATAAACATGGAAATATCTACAGCGCCATCTCTATAAACATTGAAATATCTACACTGCCATCTGTAAAACATGGAAATATCTACACAGTCATCTGAATAAACATGGAAATATCTACACCACCATCTGTATACACATGGAAATACCTACAATACCATCTGTATACACATGGAAATATCTACACAGACAACTCTATAAGTATGGAAATATCTACACCGCCATCTGTATAAACATGGAAATATCTACACTGCCATCTGTAGAAAGATGGAATTATCTACACTGCTATCTCTATAAATATGGAAATATCTACACAGCCATCTCTATAAACGTGAAAATATCTACACTGCCATCTCCATAAAGATGGAAATATCTACTCTGCCATGTGTATAAACACGGAAATATCCACACCACCATCTGTGAAAACATGGAAATATCTGCACCGCTATCTGTATAAACATGGAAATATCTACACCGCCATCTGCATGTCCATGGAAATATCTACGCTGCCATCTGTATAAACATGGAAATATCTACACGGCCATCTGTGTATAGATGGAAATATCAACAACGCCATCTGTACAAACATGGAAATATCTACACCGCTATCTCTATAAACATGGAAATATCTGCACAGCCATCTGTAAAACATTGAAATACCTCTACAGTCATCTGTATAAACATGGAAATATCTACAATGTCATCTGTATACATATGGAAATAACTACACAGCCATCTGTATAAACATGTAAATATCTACACTGCTATCTCTATAAACATGGAAATATCTACACCGCCATCTCTATAAACATGAAAATATCTACAATGCCATCTCCATAAACATGGAACTAACTACTCCGCCATCTGTATAAACATGGAAACATCTACACCGCCATCTGTGTGAATAAGGAAATATCTACAATGCCATCTGTATAAAGATATATATATCTGCACCGCGAGCTGTATAAACATGGAAATATCTACATCGCTATCTGTATAAACGTTGAAATACCAACACATCTATCGGTATAAACATGGAAACATCTACAACGCCATGTATATAAAGATGGAAATATCTACACTGCTATGTCTATAAACATGGAAATACCTACACCGCTATCTCTATAAACATGGAAATCTCTACACCGCTATCTGTATAAACATGGAAATATCTACAACGCTATCTGTATAAACATGGAAATATCTACACCGCGATCTGTATAAACATGGAAATATCTACACCGCGATCTGTATAAACATGGAAATATCTACACCGCGATCTGTATAAACATGGAAATATCTACACCGCTATCTGTATAAACATGGTAATATCTACACCACCATGTATATAAACATGGAAGTATCTACACCGCCATCTGCATAAACACGGAAATATCTACAATGCCATCTGTAGAAAGATGGAAATATCTACACCGCAATCTGTGTAAACATGGAAATATCTACACCGTTATCTGAAAAAACATGGAAATTTCTACACCGCTATCTCTATAAACATGGAAATATCTACACTGCGATCTGTATAAACATGGAAATATCTACAGCGCCATCTCTATAAACATTGAAATATCTACACTGCCATCTGTAAAAACATGGAAATATCTACACAGTCATCTGAATAAACATGGAAATATCTACACCACCATCTGTATAAACATGGAAATACCTACAATACCGTCTGTATACACATGGAAATATCTACACAGACATCTGTATAAGTATGGAAATATCTACACCGCCATCTGTATAAACATGGAAATATCTACACTGCCATCTGTAGAAAGATGGAATTATCTACACCGCTATCTCTGTAAATATGGAAATATCTACACCGCCATCTCTATAAACATGAAAATATCTACACTGCCATCTCCATAAAGATGGAAGTATCTACTCCGCCATGTGTATAATTCGGAAATATCTACACCACCATCTGTGAAAACATGGAAATATCTACACCGCTATCTGTATAAACATGGAAATATCTACACCGCCATCTGCATGTCCATGGAAATATCTACACCGTTATCTGTAAAAACATGGAAATATCTACACCGCTATCTGTATAAACATGGAAATAACTACACTGCGATCTGTATAAACATGGAAACATCTACACCGCCATCTGTGTGAATAAGGAAATATCTACAATGCCATCTGTATAAAGATATAAGTATCTGCACTGCGAGCTGTATAAACATGGAAATATCTACATCGCTATCTGTATAAACGTGGAAATACCAACACATCTATCGGTATAAACATGGCAATATCTACAACGCCATCTATATAAACATGGAAATATCTACACCGCTATGTCTATAAACATGGAAATACCCACACCGCTATCTCTATAAACATGGAAATATCTACACCGCTATCTGTATAAACATGGAAATATCTACACCGCCATCTGCATAAACATGGAAATATCTACAATGCCATCTGTAGAAAGATGGAAATATCTACACCGCAATCTGTGTAAACATGGAAATATCTACACCGTTATCTGTAAAAACACGGAAATATCTACACCGCTATCTGTATAAACATGGAAATATCTACACCGCGATCTGTATAAACATGGAAATATCTACAGCGCCATCTCTATAAACATTGAAATATCTACACTGCCATCTGTAAAAACATGGAAATATCTACACAGTCATCTGAATAACCATGGAAATATCTACACCACCATCTGTATAAACATGGAAATACCTAAATACCATCTGTATACACATGGAAATATCTACACAGACATCTGTATAAGTATGGAAATATCTACACCGCCATCTGTATAAACATGGAAATATCTACACTGCCATCTGTAGAAAGATGGAATTATCTACACCGCCATCTCTATATATATGGAAATATCTACACCGCCATCTCTATAAACATGAAAATATCTACACTGCCATCTCCATAAATATGGAAGTATCTACACCGCCATGTGTATAAATACGGAAATATCTACACCACCATTTGTGAAAACATGGAAATATCTACACCGCTATCTGTATAAACATGGAAATATCTACACCGCCATCTGCATGTACATGGAAATATCTTCGCTGCCATCTGTATAAACATGGAAATATCTACATGGTCATCTGTGTGAATATGGAAATATCTACAATGCCATCTGTATAAAGATATAAATATCTGCTCCGCGAGCTGTATAAACATGGAAATATCTACATCGCTATCTGTATAAACGTGGAAATACCAACACATCTATCGGTATAAACATGGAAATATCTGCAATGCCATCTATTTAAACATGGAAATATCTACACCGCTATCTGTATAAACATGGAAATATCTACACCGCGATCTGTATAAACATGGAAATATCTACAACGCGATCTGTATAAACATGGAAATATCTTCACCGCGATCTGTATAAACATGGAAATATCTACACCGCTATCTGTAAAAACATGGTAATATCTACACCACCATCTATATAAACATGGAAATATCTACAACGCCATCTGCATAAACATGGAAATATCTACAACGCCATCTGTAGAAAGATGGAAATATCTACACCGCAATCTGTGTAAACATGGAAATATCTACACCGATATCTGTAAATACATGGAAATATCTACACCGCGATCTGTATAAACATGGAAATATCTACAGCGCCATCTCTATAAACATTGAAATATCTACACTGCCATCTGTAAAAACATGGAAATATCTACACAGTCATCTGAAAAAACATGGAAATATCTACACCACCATCTGTATAAACATGGAAATACCTACAATACCATCTGTATTCACATGGATATATATATACACAGACATCTGTATAAGTATGGAAATATCTACACCGCCATCTGTATAAACATGGAAATATCTACACTGCCATCTGTAGAAAGATGGAAATATCTACACCGCTATCTCTATAAATATGGAAATATCTACACCGCCAACTCTATAAACATGAAAATATCTACACTGCCATCTCCATAAAGATGGAAATATCTACTCCGCCATGTGTATAAACACGGAAACACCTACACCACCATCTGTGAAAACATGGAAATATCTACACCACTATCTGTATAAACATGGAAATATCTACACCGCCATCTGCATGTCCATGGAAATATCTACGCTGCCATCTGCATAAACATGGAAATATCTACACGGCCATCTGTGTATAGATGGAAATATCAACAACGCCATCTCTACAAACATGGAAATATCTACACCGCTATCTCTATAAACATGGAAATATCTGCAGAGCCATCGGTAAAACATGGAAATACCTCTACAGTCATCTGTATAAACATGGAAATAACTACAATGCCATCTGTATACACATGGAAATATCTACACAGCCATCTGTATAAACATGTAAATATCTACACTGCTATCTCTATAAACATGGAAATATCTACACTGCCATCTCTATAAACCTGAAAATATCTACACTGCCATCTCCATAAACATGGAAATATCTACAATGCCATATGTAGAAAGATGGAAATATCTACACTGCAATCTGTGTAAACATGGAAATATCTACACCGATATCTGTAAAAACATGGAAATACCTACGCCGTGATCTGTATAAACATGGAAGTATCTACAGCGCCATCTCTATAAACATTGAAATATCTACACTGCCATCTGTAAAACCATGGAAATATCTACACAGTCATCTGAATAAACATGGAAATATCTACACCACCATCTGTATAAACATGTAAATACCTACAATACCATCTCTATACACATGGATATATCTGCACAGACATCTGTATAAGTATGGAAATATCTACACCGCCATCTGTATAAACATGGAAATATCTACACTGCCATCTGTAGAAAGATGGAAATATCTACACCGCTATCTCTATAAATATGGAAATATCTACACCGCCATCTCTATAAACATGAAAATATCTACACTGCCATCTCCATAAAGATGGAAGTAACTACGCCGCCATCTGTATAAACACGGAAATATCTACACCACCATCTGTGAAAACATGGAAATAACTACACCGCTATCTGTATAAACATGGAAATATCTACACCGCCATCTGCATGTCCATGGAAATATCTACGCTGCCATCTGTATAAACATGGAAATATCTACACGGCCATCTGTGTATAGATGGAAATATCAACAACGCCATCTGTACAAACATGGAAATATCTCCACCGCTATCTCTATAAACATGGAAATATCTGCACAGCCATCTGTAAAACATGGAAATACCTCTACAGTCATCTGTATAAACATGGAAATATCTACAATGCCATCTGTATACACATGGAAATATCTACACAGCCATCTGTATAAACATGTAAATATCTACACTGCTATCTCTATAAACATGTAAATATCTACACCGCCATCTCTATAAACATGAAAATATCTACACTGCCATCTCCATAAACATGGAACTAACTACTCCGCCATCTGTATAAACATGGAAACATCTACACCGCCATCTGTGTGAATAAGGAAATATCTACAATGCCATCAGTATAAAGATATAAATATCTGCACCGCGAGCAGTATAAACATGGAAATATCTACATCGCTATCTGTATAAACGTGGAAATACCAACACATCTATCGGTATAAACATGGAAATATCTACAACGCCATCTATATAAACATGGAAATATCTACACGGCTATGTCTATAAACATGGAAATACCTACACCGCTATCTCTATAAACATGGAAATATCTACACCGCTATCTGTATAAACATGGAAATATCTACACCGCTATCTGTATAAACATGGAAATATCTACACAGCTATCTGTATAAACATGGAAATATCTACACCGCGATCTGTATAAACATGGAAATATCTACACCGCTATCTGTATAAACATGGTAATATCTACACCACCATCTATATAAACATGGAAATATCTACACCGCCATGTGCATAAACATGGCAATATCTACAATGCCATCTGTAGAAAGATGGAAATATCTACACCGCAATCTGTGTAAACATGGAAATATCTACACCGATATCTGTAAAAACATGGAAATATCTACACCGCTATCTGTATAAACATGGAAATATCTACACCGCAATCTGTATAAACATGGAA
The DNA here is from genome assembly GCF_029289425.2 of Pan paniscus. Taxonomy (NCBI): domain Eukaryota; kingdom Metazoa; phylum Chordata; class Mammalia; order Primates; family Hominidae; genus Pan; species Pan paniscus. Next base: position 7,475,355 of record NC_073256.2, read on the forward strand.
ATATCTACAGCGCCATCTCTATAAACATTGAAATATCTACACTGCCATCTGTAAAACATGGAAATATCTACACAGTCATCTGAATAAACATGGAAATATCTACACCACCATCTGTATACACATGGAAATACCTACAATACCATCTGTATACACATGGAAATATCTACACAGACAACTCTATAAGTATGGAAATATCTACACCGCCATCTGTATAAACATGGAAATATCTACACTGCCATCTGTAGAAAGATGGAATTATCTACACTGCTATCTCTATAAATATGGAAATATCTACACAGCCATCTCTATAAACGTGAAAATATCTACACTGCCATCTCCATAAAGATGGAAATATCTACTCTGCCATGTGTATAAACACGGAAATATCCACACCACCATCTGTGAAAACATGGAAATATCTGCACCGCTATCTGTATAAACATGGAAATATCTACACCGCCATCTGCATGTCCATGGAAATACCTACGCTGCCATCTGTATAAACATGGAAATATCTACACGGCCATCTGTGTATAGATGGAAATATCAACAACGCCATCTGTACAAACATGGAAATATCTACACCGCTATCTCTATAAACATGGAAATATCTGCACAGCCATCGGTAAAACATGGAAATACCTCTTCAGTCATCTGTATAAACATGGAAATATCTACAATGCCATCTGTATACACATGGAAATATCTACACAGCCCTCTGTATAAACATGTAAATATCTACACTGCTATCTCTATAAACATGGAAATATCTACACCGCCATCTCTATAAACATGAAAATATCTACACTGCCATCTCCATAAACATGGAACTAACTACTCCGCCATCTGTATAAACATGGAAACATCTACACCGCCATCTGTGTGAATAAGGAAATATCTACAATGCCATCTGTATAAAGATATAAATATCTGCACCGCGAGCTGTATAAACATGTAAATATCTACACTGCTATCTCTATAAACATGGAAATATCTACACCGCCATCTATATAAACATGAAAATATCTACACTGCCATCTCCATAAAGATGGAAGTAACTACGCCGCCATCTGTATAAACACGGAAATATCTACACCACCATCTGTGAAAACATGGAAATATCTACACCGCTATCTGTATAAACATGGAAATATCTACACCGCCATCTGCATGTCCATGGAAATATCTACGCTGCCATCTGTATAAACATGGAAATATCTACACGGCCATCTGTGTATAGATGGAAATATCAACAACGCCATCTGTACAAACATGGAAATATCTACACCGCTATCTCTATAAACATGGAAATATCTGCACAGCCATCTATAAAACATGGAAATACCTCTACAGTCATCTGTATAAACATGGAAATATCTACAATGCCATCTGTATACATATGGAAATATCTACACAGCCATCTGTATAAACATGTAAATATCTACACTGCTATCTCTATAAACATGTAAATATCTACACCGCCATCTCTATAAACATGAAAATATCTACACTGCCATCTCCATAAACATGGAACTAACTACTCCGCCATCTGTATAAACATGGAAACATCTACACCGCCATCTGTGTGAATAAGGAAATATCTACAATGCCATCAGTATAAAGATATAAATATCTGCACCGCGAGCTGTATAAACATGGAAATATCTACATCGCTATCTGTATAAACGTGGAAATACCAACACATCTATCGGTATAAACATGGAAATATCTACAACGCCATCTATATAAACATGGAAATATCTACACCGCTATGTCTATAAACATGGAAATACCTACACCGCTATCTCTATAATCATGGAAATATCTACACCGCTATCTGTATAAACATGGAAATATCTACACCGCTATCTGTATAAACATGGAACTATCTACACAGCGATCTGTAAAAACATGGAAATATCTACACCGCAATCTGTATAAACATGGAAATATCTTCACCACGATCTGTATAAACATGGAAATATCTACACCGCTATCTGTATAAACATGGTAATATCTACACCACCATCTATATAAACATGGAAATATCTACACCGCCATGTGCATAAACATGGAAATATCTACAATGCCATCTGTAGAAAGATGGAAATATCTACACCGCAATCGGTGTAAACATGGAAATATCTACACCGATATCTGTAAAAACATGGAAATATCTACACCGCTATCTGTATAAACATGGAAATATCTACACCGCAATCTGTATAAACATGGAAATATCTACAGCGCGATCTCTATAAACATTGAAATATCTCCACTGCCATCTGTAAAACATGGAAATATCTACACAGACATCTCAATAAACATGGAAATATCTACACCACCATCTGTATAAACATGGAAAAACCTACAATACCATCTGTATACACATGGAAATATCTACACAGACATCTGTATAAGTATGGAAATATCTACACCACCATCTGTAAAAACATGGAAATATCTACACTGCCATCTGTAGAAAGATGGAATTATCTACACCGCTATCTCTATAAATATGGAAATATCTACACCGCCCTCTCTATAAACATGAAAATATCTACACTGCCATCTCCATAAAGATGGAAGTATCTACTCTGCCATGTGTATAAACACGGAAGTATCCAGACCACCATCTGTGAAAACATGGAAATATCTACACCGCTATCTGTATAAACATGGAAATATCTACACCGCCATCTGCATGTCCATGGAAATATCTACGCTGCCATCTGTATAAACATGGAAATATCTACACGGCCATCTGTGTATAGATGGAAATATCAACAACGCCATCTGTACAAACATGGAAATATCTACACCGCTATCTCTATAAACATGGAAATATCTGCAGAGCCATCGGTAAAACATGGAAATACCTCTTCAGTCATCTGTATAAACATGGAAATATCTACAATGCCATCTGTATACACATGGAAATATCTACACAGCCATCTGTATAAACATGTAAATATCTACACTGCTATCTCTATAAACATGGAAATATCTACACCGCCATCTCTATAAACACGAAAATATCTACACTGCCATCTCCATAAACATGGAACTAACTACTCCGCCATCTGTATAAACATGGAAACATCTACACCGCCATCTGTGTGAATAAGGAATTATCTACAATGCCATCAGTATAAAGATATAAATATCTGCACCGCGAGCTGTATAAACATGGAAATATCTACATCGCTATCTGTATAAACGTGGAAATACCAACACATCTATCGGTATAAACATGGAAATATCTACAACGCCATCTATATAAACATGGAAATATCTACACCGCTATGTCTGTAAACATGGAAATACCTACACCGCTATCTCTATAAACATGGAAATATCTACACCGCTATCTGTATAAACATGGAAATATCTACACAGCTATCTGTATAAACATGGAAATATCTGCACAGCGATCTGTATAAACATGGAAATATCTACACCGCGATCTGTATAAACATGGAAATATCTTCACCACGATCTGTATAAACATGGAAATATCTACACCGCTATCTGTATAAACATGGTAATATCTACACCACCATCTATATAAACATGGAAATATCTACACCGCCATCTGCATAAACATGGAAATACCTACAATACCATCTGTATACACATGGAAATATGTGCACAGACAACTCTATAAGTATGGAAATATCTACACCGCCATCTGTATAAACATGGAAATATCTACACTGCCATCTGTAGAAAGATGGAAATATCTACACCGCTATCTCTATAAATATGGAAATATCTACACCGCCATCTCTATAAACATGAAAATATCTACACTGCCATCTCTATAAAGATGGAAGTATCTACTCAGCCATGTGTATAAACACGGAAACATCTACACCACCATCTGTGAAAACATGGAAATATCTACACCGCTATCTGTATAAACATGGAAATATCTACACCGCCATCTGCATGTCCATGGAAATATCTACGCTACCATCTGTATAAACATGGAAATATCTACACGGCCATCTGTGTATAGATGGAAATATCAACAACGCCATCTGTACAAACATGGAAATATCTACACCGCTATCTCTATAAACATGGAAATATCTGCAGAGCCATCGGTAAAACATGGAAATACCTCTACAGTCATCTGTATAAACATGTAAATATCTACACTGCTATCTCTATAAACATGGAAATATCTACACCGCCATCTCTATAAACATGAAAATATCTACACTGCCATCTCCATAAACCTGGAACTAACTACTCCGCCATCTGTATAAACATGGAAACATCTACACCGCCATCTGTGTGAATAAGGAAATATCTACAATGCCATCTGTATAAAGATATAAATATCTGCACCGCGAGCTGTATAAACATGGAAATATCTACATCGCTATCTGTATAAACGTAGAAATACCAACACATCTATCGGTATAAACATGGAAATATCTACAACGCCATCTATATAAACATGGATATATCTACACTGCTATGTCTATAAACATGGAAATACCTACACCGCTATCTCTATAAACATGGAAATATCTACACTGCTATCTGTATTAACATGGAAATATCTACAACGCTATCTGTATAAACTTGGAAATATCTACACCGCGATCTGTATAAACTTGGAAATATCTACACCGCGATCTGTACAAACATGGAAATATCTACACCGTGATCTGTATAAACATGGAAATATCTTCACCACGATCTGTATAAACATGGAAATATCTACACCGCTATCTGTATAAACATGGTAATATCTACACCACCATCTATATAAACATGGAAGTATCTACACCGCCATCTGCATAAACATGGAAATATCTACAATGCCATCTGTAGAAAGATGGAAATATCTACACCGCGATCTGTGTAAACATGGAAATATCTACACCGTTATCTCTAAAAACATGGAAATATCTACACCGCTATCTGTATAAACATGGAAATATCTACACCGCGATCTGTATAAACATGGAATATCTACAGCGCCATCTCTATAAACATGGAAATATCTACACTGCCAACTGTAAAAACATGGAAATATCTACATAGTCATCTGAATAAACATGGAAATATCTACACCACCATCTGTATAAACATGGAAATACCTACAATACCATCTGTATACACATGGAAATATCTACACAGACATCTGTATAAGTATGGAAATATCTACACCGCCATCTGTATAAACATGGAAATATCTACACTGCCATCTGTAGAAAGATGGAATTATCTACACCGCTATCTCTATAAATATGGAAATATCTACACCGCCATCTCTATAAACATGAAAATATCTAGACTGCCATCTCCATAAAGATGGAAGTATCTGCTCCGCCATGTGTATAAACACGGAAATATCTACACCACCATCTGTGAAAACATGGAAATATCTACACCGCTATCTGTATAAACATGGAAATATCTACACCGCCATCTGCATGTCCATGGAAATATCTACGCTGCCATCTGTATAAACATGGAAATATCTACACGGCCATCTGTGTATAGATGGAAATATCTACAACGCCATCTGTACAAACATGGAAATATCTACACCGCTATCTCTATAAACATGGAAATATCTGCAGAGCCATCGGTAAAAAATGGAAATACCTCTACAGTCATCGGTATAAACATGGAAATATCTACAATGCCATCTGTATACACATGGAAATATCTACACAGCCATCTGTATAAACATGTAAATATCTACACTGCTATCTCTATAAACATGGAAATATCTACACCGCCATCTCTATAAACATGAAAATATCTACACTGCCATCTCCATAAAAATGGAACTAACTACTCCGCCATCTGTATAAACATGGAAACATCTACACCGCCATCTGTGTGAATAAGGAAATATCTACAATACCATCTGTGTAAAGATATAAATATCTGCACCGCGAGCTGTATAAACATGGAAATATCTACATCGCTATCGGTATAAACGTAGAAATACCAACACATCTATCGGTATAAACATGGAAATATCTACAACGCCATCTATATAAACATGGATATATGTACACTGCTATGTCTATAAACATGGAAATACCTACACTGCTATCTCTATAAACATGGAAATATCTACACTGCTATCTGTAAACATGGAAATATCTACACCGCTATCTGTATAAACATGGAAATATCTACACCGCGATCTGTATAAACATGGAAATATCTACACCGCGATCTGTATACACATGGAAATATCTTCACCACGATCTGTATAAACATGGAAATATCTACACCGCTATCTGTATAAACATGGTAATATCTACACCACCATCTATATAAACATGGAAGTATGTACACCGCCATCTGCATAAACATGGAAATATCTACAATGCCATTTGTAGAAAGATGGAAATATCTACACCGCAATCTGTGTAAACATGGAAATATCTACACCGTTATCTGTAAAAACATGGAAATATCTACACCGCTATCTGTATAAACATGGAAATATCTACACCGCGATCTGTATAAACATGGAATATCTACAGAGCCATCTCTATAAACATTGAAATATCTCCACTGCCATCTGTAAAAACATGGAAATATCTATACAGTCATCTGAATAAACATGGAAATATCTACACCACCATCTGTATAAACATGGAAATAACTACAATACCATCTGTATACACATGGAAATATCTACACAGACATCTCTATAAGTATGGAAATATCTACACCGCCATCTGTATAAACATGGAAATATCTACACTGCCATCTGTAGAAAGATGGAATTATCTACACTGCTATCTCTATAAATATGGAAATATCTACACCGCCATCTCTATAAACGTGAAAATATCTACACTGCCATCTCCATAAAGATGGAAATATCTACTCTGCCATGTGTATAAACACGGAAATATCCACACCACCATCTGTGAAAACATGGAAATATCTGCACCGCTATCTGTATAAACATGGAAATATCTACACCGCCATCTGCATGTCCATGGAAATATCTACGCTGCCATCTGTATAAACATGGAAATATCTACACGGCCATCTGTGTATAGATGGAAATATCAACAACGCCATCTGTACAAACATGGAAATATCTACACCGCTATCTCTATAAACATGGAAATATCTGCACAGCCATCGGTAAAACATGGAAATACCTCTTCAGTCATCTGTATAAACATGGAAATATCTACAATGCCATCTGTATACACATGGAAATATCTACACAGCCCTCTGTATAAACATGTAAATATCTACACTGCTATCTCTATAAACATGGAAATATCTACACCGCCATCTCTATAAACATGAAAATATCTACACTGCCATCTCCATAAACATGGAACTAACTACTCCGCCATCTGTATAAACATGGAAACATCTACACCGCCATCTGTGTGAATAAGGAAATATCTACAATGCCATCTGTATAAAGATATAAATATCTGCACCGTGAGCTGTATAAACATGTAAATATCTACACTGCTATCTCTATAAACATGGAAATATCTACACCGCCATCTATATAAACATGAAAATATCTACACTGCCATCTCCATAAAGATGGAAGTAACTACGCCGCCATCTGTATAAACACGGAAATATCTACAACACCATCTGTGAAAACATGGAAACTACTCCGCCATCTGTATAAACATGGAAACATCTACACCGCCATCTGTGTGAATAAGGAAATATCTACAATGCCATCAGTATAAAGATATAAATATCTGCACCGCGAGCTGTATAAACATGGAAATATCTACATCGCTATCTGTATAAACGTGGAAATACCAACACATCTATCGGTATAAACATGGAAATATCTACAACGCCATCTATATAAACATGGAAATATCTACACCGCTATGTCTATAAACATGGAAATACCTACACCGCTATCTCTATAATCATGGAAATATCTACACCGCTATCTGTATAAACATGGAAATATCTACACCGCTATCTGTATAAACATGGAACTATCTACAATGCCATCTGTAGAAAGATGGAAATATCTACACCACAATCTGTGTATACATGGAAATATCTACACCGATATCTGTAAAAACATGGAAATATCTACACCGCTATCTGTATAAACATGGAAATATCTACACCACAATCTGTATAAACATGGAAATATCTACAGCGCCATCTCTATAAACATTGAAATATCTCCACTGCCATCTGTAAAACATGGAAATATCTACACAGACATCTGAATAAACATGGAAATATCTACACCACCATCTGTATAAACATGGAAAAACCTACAATACCATCTGTATTCACATGGAAATATCTACACAGACATCTGTATAAGTATGGAAATATCTACACCACCATCTGTATAAACATGGAAATATCTACACTGCCATCTGTAGAAAGATGGAATTATCTACACCGCTATCTCTATAAATATGGAAATATCTACACCGCCATCTCTATAAACATGAAAATATCTACACTGCCATCTCCATAAAATGGAAGTATCTACTCTGCCATGTGTATAAACACGGAAGTATCCAGACCACCATCTGTGAAAACATGGAAATATCTACACCGCTATCTGTATAAACATGGAAATATCTACACCGCCATCTGCATGTCCATGGAAATATCTACGCTACCATCTGTATAAACATGGAAATATCTACACGGCCATCTGTGTATAGATGGAAATATCAACAACGCCATCTGTACAAACATGGAAATATCTACACCGCTATCTCTATAAACATGGAAATATCTGCAGAGCCATCGGTAAAACATGGAAATACCTCTTCAGTCATCTGTATAAACATGGAAATATCTACAATGCCATCTGTATACACATGGAAATATCTACACAGCCGTCTGTATAAACATGTAAATATCTACACTGCTATCTCTATAAACATGGAAATATCTACACCGCCATCTCTATAAACATGAAAATATCTACACTGCCATCTCCATAAACATGGAACTAACTACTCCGCCATCTGTATAAACATGGAAACATCTACACCGCCATCTGTGTGAATAAGGAAATATCTACAATCCCATCAGTATAAAGATATAAATATCTGCACCGCGAGCTGTATAAACATGGAAATATCTACATCGCTATCTGTATAAACGTGGAAATACCAACACATCTATCGGTATAAACATGGAAATATCTACAACGCCATCTATATAAACATGGAAATATCTACACCGCTATGTCTATAAACATGGAAATACCTACACCGCTATCTCTATAAACATGGAAATATCTACACCGCTATCTGTATAAACATGGAAATATCTACACAGCTATCTGTATAAACATGGAAATATCTGCACAGCGATCTGTATAAACATGGAAATATGTACACCGCGATCTGTATAAACATGGAAATAACTTCACCACGATCTGTATAAACATGGAAATAACTTCACCACGATCTGTATAAACATGGAAATATCTACACCGCTATCGGTATAAACATGGTAATATCTACACCACCATCTATATAAACATGGAAATATCTACACCGCCATCTGCATAAACATGGAAATACCTACAATACCATCTGTATACACATGGAAATATGTGCACAGACAACTCTATAAGTATGGAAATATCTACACCGCCATCTGTATAAACATGGAAATATCTACACTGCCATCTGTAGAAAGATGGAAATATCTACACCGCTATCTCTATAAATATGGAAATATCTACACCGCCATCTCTATAAACATGAAAATATCTACACTGCCATCTCCATAAAGATGGAAGTATCTACTCCTCCATGTGTATAAACACGGAAACATCTACACCACCATCTGTGAAAACTTGGAAATATCTACACCGCTATCTGTATAAACATGGAAATATCTACACCGCCATCTGCATGTCCATGGAAATATCTACGCTACCATCTGTATAAACATGGAAATATCTACACGGCCATCTGTGTATAGATGGAAATATCAACAACGCCATCTGTACAAACATGGAAATATCTACACCGCTATCTCTATAAACATGGAAATATCTGCAGAGCCATCGGTAAAACATGGAAATACCTCTACAGACATCTGTATAAACATGTAAATATCTACACTGCTATCTCTATAAACATGGAAATATCTACACCGCCATCTCTATAAACATGAAAATATCTACACTGCCATCTCCATAAACATGGAACTAACTACTCCGCCATCTGTATAAACATGGAAACATCTACACCGCCATCTGTGTGAATAAGGAAATATCTACAATGCCATCTGTATAAAGATATAAATATCTGCACCGCGAGCTGTATAAACATGGAAATATCTACATCGCTATCTGTATAAACGTAGAAATACCAACACATCTATCGGTATAAACATGGAAATATCTACAACGCCATCTATATAAACATGGATATATCTACACTGCTATGTCTATAAACATGGAAATACCTACACCGCTATCTCTATAAACATGGAAATATCTACACTGCTATCTGTATTAACATGGAAATATCTACAACGCTATCTGTATAAACTTGGAGATATCTACACCGCGATCTGTATAAACATGGAAATATCTACACCGTGATCTGTATAAACATGGAAATATCTTCACCACGATCTGTATAAACATGGAAATATCTACACCGCTATCTGTATAAACATGGTAATATCTACACCACCGTCTATATAAACATGGAAGTATCTACACCGCCATCTGCATAAACATGGAAATATCTACAATGCCATCTGTAGAAAGATGGAAATATCTACACCGCAATCTGTGTAAACATGGAAATATCTACACCGTTATCTCTAAAAACATGGAAATATCTACACCACTATCTGTATAAACATGGAAATATCTACACCGCGATCTGTATAAACATGGAATATCTACAGCGCCATCTCTATAAACATGGAAATATCTACACTGCCAACTGTAAAAACATGGAAATATCTACATAGTCATCTGAATAAACATGGAAATATCTACACCACCATCTGTATAAACATGGAAATACCTACAATACCATCTGTATACACATGGAAATATCTACACAGACATCTGTATAAGTATGGAAATATCTACACCGCCATCTGTATAAACATGGAAATATCTACACTGCCATCTGTAGAAAGATGGAATTATCTACACCGCTATCTCTATAAATATGGAAATATCTACACCGCCATCTCTATAAACATGAAAATATCTAGACTGCCATCTCCATAAAGATGGAAGTATCTACTCCGCCATGTGTATAAACACGGAAATATCTACACCACCATCTGTGAAAACATGGAAATATCTACACCGCTATCTGTATAAACATGGAAATATCTACACCGCCATCTGCATGTCCATGGAAATATCTACGCTGCCATCTGTATAAACATGGAAATATCTACACGGCCATCTGTGTATAGATGGAAATATCAACAACGCCATCTGTACAAACATGGAAATATCTACACCGCTATCTCTATAAACATGGAAATATCTGCAGAGCCATTGGTAAAAAATGGAAATACCTCTACAGTCATCGGTATAAACATGGAAATATCTACAATGCCATCTGTATACACATGGAAATATCTACACAGCCATCTGTATAAACATGTAAATATCTACACTGCTATCTCTATAAACATGGAAATATCTACACCGCCATCTCTATAAACATGAAAATATCTACACTGCCATCTCCATAAAAATGGAACTAACTACTCCGCCATCTGTATAAACATGGAAACATCTACACCGCCATCTGTGTGAATAAGGAAATATCTACAATGCCATCTGTGTAAAGATATAAATATCTGCACCGCGAGCTGTATAAACATGGAAATATCTACATCGCTATCGGTATAAACGTAGAAATACCAACACATCTATCGGTATAAACATGGAAATATCTACAACGCCATCTATATAAACATGGAAATATCTACACCGCTATGTCTATAAACATGGAAATACCTACACCGCTATCTCTATAAACATGGAAATATCTACACAGCGATCTGTATAAACATGGAAATATCTACACCGCGATCTGTATAAACATGGAAATATCTACACCGCTATCTGTATAAACATGGAAATATCTACACCACCATCTATATAAACATGGAAATATCTACACCGCCATCTGCATAAACATGGAAATATCTACACCGCTATCTGTATAAACATGGAAATATCTACACAGCTATCTGTATAAACATGGAAATATCTGCACAGCGATCTGTATAAACATGGAAATATCTACACCGCGATCTGTATAAACATGGAAATAACTTCACCACGATCTGTATAAACATGGAAATATCTACACCGCTATCGGTATAAACATGGTAATATCTACACCACCATCTATATAAACATGGAAATATCTACACCGCCATCTGCATAAACATGGAAATACCTACAATACCATCTGTATACACATGGAAATATGTGCACAGACAACTCTATAAGTATGGAAATATCTACACCGCCATCTGTATAAACATGGAAATATCTACACTGCCATCTGTAGAAAGATGGAAATATCTACACCGCTATCTCTATAAATATGGAAATATCTACACCGCCATCTCTATAAACATGAAAATATCTACACTGCCATCTCCATAAAGATGGAAGTATCTACTCCTCCATGTGTATAAACACGGAAACATCTACACCACCATCTGTGAAAACTTGGAAATATCTACACCGCTATCTGTATAAACATGGAAATATCTACACTGCCATCTGCATGTCCATGGAAATATCTACGCTACCATCTGTATAAACATGGAAATATCTACACGGCCATCTGTGTATAGATGGAAATATCAACAACGCCATCTGTACAAACATGGAAATATCTTCACCACGATCTGTATAAACATGGAAATATCTACACCGCTATCTGTATAAACATGGTAATATCTACACCACCGTCTATATAAACATGGAAGTATCTACACCGCCATCTGCATAAACATGGAAATATCTACAATGCCATCTGTAGAAAGATGGAAATATCTACACCGCAATCTGTGTAAACATGGAAATATCTACACCGTTATCTCTAAAAACATGGAAATATCTACACCACTATCTGTATAAACATGGAAATATCTACACCGCGATCTGTATAAACATGGAATATCTACAGCGCCATCTCTATAAACATGGAAATATCTACACTGCCAACTGTAAAAACATGGAAATATCTACATAGTCATCTGAATAAACATGGAAATATCTACACCACCATCTGTATAAACATGGAAATACCTACAATACCATCTGTATACACATGGAAATATCTACACAGACATCTGTATAAGTATGGAAATATCTACACCGCCATCTGTATAAACATGGAAATATCTACACTGCCATCTGTAGAAAGATGGAATTATCTACACCGCTATCTCTATAAACATGGAAATATCTACACCGCCATCTCTATGAACATGAAAATATCTAGACTGCCATCTCCATAAAGATGGAAGTATCTACTCCGCCATGTGTATAAACACGGAAATATCTACACCACCATCTGTGAAAACATGGAAATATCTACACCGCTATCTGTATAAACATGGAAATATCTACACCGCCATCTGCATGTCCATGGAAATATCTACGCTGCCATCTGTATAAACATGGAAATATCTACACGGCCATCTGTGTATAGATGGAAATATCAACAACGCCATCTGTACAAACATGGAAATATCTACACCGCTATCTCTATAAACATGGAAATATCTGCAGAGCCATTGGTAAAAAATGGAAATACCTCTACAGTCATCGGTATAAACATGGAAATATCTACAATGCCATCTGTATACACATGGAAATATCTACACAGCCATCTGTATAAACATGTAAATATCTACACTGCTATCTCTATAAACATGGAAATATCTACACCGCCATCTCTATAAACATGAAAATATCTACACTGCCATCTCCATAAAAATGGAACTAACTACTCCGCCATCTGTATAAACATGGAAACATCTACACCGCCATCTGTGTGAATAAGGAAATATCTACAATGCCATCTGTGTAAAGATATAAATATCTGCACCGCGAGCTGTATAAACATGGAAATATCTACATCGCTATCGGTATAAACGTAGAAATACCAACACATCTATCGGTATAAACATGGAAATATCTACAACGCCATCTATATAAACATGGAAATATCTACACCGCTATGTCTATAAACATGGAAATACCTACACCGCTATCTCTATAATCATGGAAATATCTACACCGCTATCTGTATAAACATGGAAATATCTACACCGCTATCTGTATAAACATGGAACTATCTACACAGCGATCTGTAAAAACATGGAAATATCTACACCGCAATCTGTATAAACATGGAAATATCTTCACCACGATCTGTATAAACATGGAAATATCTACACCGCTATCTGTATAAACATGGTAATATCTACACCACCATCTATATAAACATGGAAATATCTACACCGCCATGTGCATAAACATGGAAATATCTACAATGCCATCTGTAGAAAGATGGAAATATCTACACCGCAATCGGTGTAAACATGGAAATATCTACACCGATATCTGTAAAAACATGGAAATATCTACACCGCTATCTGTATAAACATGGAAATATCTACACCGCAATCTGTATAAACATGGAAATATCTACAGCGCCATCTCTATAAACATTGAAATATCTCCACTGCCATCTGTAAAACATGGAAATATCTACACAGACATCTCAATAAACATGGAAATATCTACACCACCATCTGTATAAACATGGAAAAACCTGCAATACCATCTGTATACACATGGAAATATCTACACAGACATCTGTATAAGTATGGAAATATCTACACCACCATCTGTAAAAACATGGAAATATCTACACTGCCATCTGTAGAAAGATGGAATTATCTACACCGCTATCTCTATAAATATGGAAATATCTACACCGCCATCTCTATAAACATGAAAATATCTACACTGCCATCTCCATAAAGATGGAAGTATCTACTCTGCCATGTGTATAAACACGGAAGTATCCAGACCACCATCTGTGAAAACATGGAAATATCTACACCGCTATCTGTATAAACATGGAAATATCTACACCGCCATCTGCATGTCCATGGAAATATCTACGCTGCCATCTGTATAAACATGGAAATATCTACACGGCCATCTGTGTATAGATGGAAATATCAACAACGCCATCTGTACAAACATGGAAATATCTACACCGCTATCTCTATAAACATGGAAATATCTGCAGAGCCATCGGTAAAACATGGAAATACCTCTTCAGTCATCTGTATAAACATGGAAATATCTACAATGCCATCTGTATACACATGGAAATATCTACACAGCCATCTGTATAAACATGTAAATATCTACACTGCTATCTCTATAAACATGGAAATATCTACACCGCCATCTCTATAAACACGAAAATATCTACACTGCCATCTCCATAAACATGGAACTAACTACTCCGCCATCTGTATAAACATGGAAACATCTACACCGCCATCTGTGTGAATAAGGAATTATCTACAATGCCATCAGTATAAAGATATAAATATCTGCACCGCGAGCTGTATAAACATGGAAATATCTACATCGCTATCTGTATAAACGTGGAAATACCAACACATCTATCGGTATAAACATGGAAATATCTACAACGCCATCTATATAAACATGGAAATATCTACACCGCTATGTCTGTAAACATGGAAATACCTACACCGCTATCTCTATAAACATGGAAATATCTACACCGCTATCTGTATAAACATGGAAATATCTACACAGCTATCTGTATAAACATGGAAATATCTGCACAGCGATCTGTATAAACATGGAAATATGTACACCGCGATCTGTATAAACATGGAAATATCTTCACCACGATCTGTATAAACATGGAAATATCTACACCGCTATCTGTATAAACATGGTAATATCTACACCACCATCTATATAAACATGGAAATATCTACACCGCCATCTGCATAAACATGGAAATACCTACAATACCATCTGTATACACATGGAAATATGTGCACAGACAACTCTATAAGTATGGAAATATCTACACCGCCATCTGTATAAACATGGAAATATCTACACTGCCATCTGTAGAAAGATGGAAATATCTACACCGCTATCTCTATAAATATGGAAATATCTACACCGCCATCTCTATAAACATGAAAATATCTACACTGCCATCTCTATAAAGATGGAAGTATCTACTCAGCCATGTGTATAAACACGGAAACATCTACACCACCATCTGTGAAAACATGGAAATATCTACACCGCTATCTGTATAAACATGGAAATATCTACACCGCCATCTGCATGTCCATGGAAATATCTACGCTACCATCTGTATAAACATGGAAATATCTACACGGCCATCTGTGTATAGATGGAAATATCAACAACGCCATCTGTACAAACATGGAAATATCTACACCGCTATCTCTATAAACATGGAAATATCTGCAGAGCCATCGGTAAAACATGGAAATACCTCTACAGTCATCTGTATAAACATGTAAATATCTACACTGCTATCTCTATAAACATGGAAATATCTACACCGCCATCTCTATAAACATGAAAATATCTACACTGCCATCTCCATAAACCTGGAACTAACTACTCCGCCATCTGTATAAACATGGAAACATCTACACCGCCATCTGTGTGAATAAGGAAATATCTACAATGCCATCTGTATAAAGATATAAATATCTGCACCGCGAGCTGTATAAACATGGAAATATCTACATCGCTATCTGTATAAACGTAGAAATACCAACACATCTATCGGTATAAACATGGAAATATCTACAACGCCATCTATATAAACATGGATATATCTACACTGCTATGTCTATAAACATGGAAATACCTACACCGCTATCTCTATAAACATGGAAATATCTACACTGCTATCTGTATTAACATGGAAATATCTACAACGCTATCTGTATAAACTTGGAAATATCTACACCGCGATCTGTATAAACTTGGAAATATCTACACCGCGATCTGTACAAACATGGAAATATCTACACCGTGATCTGTATAAACATGGAAATATCTTCACCACGATCTGTATAAACATGGAAATATCTACACCGCTATCTGTATAAACATGGTAATATCTACACCACCATCTATATAAACATGGAAGTATCTACACCGCCATCTGCATAAACATGGAAATATCTACAATGCCATCTGTAGAAAGATGGAAATATCTGCACCGCGATCTGTGTAAACATGGAAATATCTACACCGTTATCTCTAAAAACATGGAAATATCTACACCGCTATCTGTATAAACATGGAAATATCTACACCGCGATCTGTATAAACATGGAATATCCACAGCGCCATCTCTATAAACATGGAAATATCTACACTGCCAACTGTAAAAACATGGAAATATCTACATAGTCATCTGAATAAACATGGAAATATCTACACCACCATCTGTATAAACATGGAAATACCTACAATACCATCTGTATACACATGGAAATATCTACACAGACATCTGTATAAGTATGGAAATATCTACACCGCCATCTGTATAAACATGGAAATATCTACACTGCCATCTGTAGAAAGATGGAATTATCTACACCGCTATCTCTATAAATATGGAAATATCTACACCGCCATCTCTATAAACATGAAAATATCTACACTGCCATCTCCATAAAGATGGAAGTATCTGCTCCGCCATGTGTATAAACACGGAAATATCTACACCACCATCTGTGAAAACATGGAAATATCTACACCACTATCTGTATAAACATGGAAATATCTACACCGCCATCTGCATGTCCATGGAAATATCTACGCTGCCATCTGTATAAACATGGAAATATCTACACGGCCATCTGTGTATAGATGGAAATATCTACAACGCCATCTGTACAAACATGGAAATATCTACACCGCTATCTCTATAAACATGGAAATATCTGCAGAGCCATCGGTAAAAAATGGAAATACCTCTACAGTCATCGGTATAAACATGGAAATATCTACAATGCCATCTGTATACACATGGAAATATCTACACAGCCATCTGTATAAACATGTAAATATCTACACTGCTATCTCTATAAACATGGAAATATCTACACCGCCATCTCTATAAACATGAAAATATCTACACTGCCATCTCCATAAAAATGGAACTAACTACTCCGCCATCTGTATAAACATGGAAACATCTACACCGCCATCTGTGTGAATAAGGAAATATCTACAATACCATCTGTGTAAAGATATAAATATCTGCACCGCGAGCTGTATAAACATGGAAATATCTACATCGCTATCGGTATAAACGTAGAAATACCAACACATCTATCGGTATAAACATGGAAATATCTACAACGCCATCTATATAAACATGGATATATGTACACTGCTATGTCTATAAACATGGAAATACCTACACCGCTATCTCTATAAACATGGAAATATCTACACTGCTATCTGTAAACATGGAAATATCTACAACGCTATCTGTATAAACATGGAAATATCTACACCGCGATCTGTATAAACATGGAAATATCTACACCGCGATCTGTATACACATGGAAATATCTTCACCACGATCTGTATAAACATGGAAATATCTACACCGCTATCTGTATAAACATGGTAATATCTACACCACCATCTATATAAACATGGAAGTATGTACACCGCCATCTGCATAAACATGGAAATATCTACAATGCCATTTGTAGAAAGATGGAAATATCTACACCGCAATCTGTGTAAACATGGAAATATCTACACCGTTATCTGTAAAAACATGGAAATATCTACACCGCTATCTGTATAAACATGGAAATATCTACACCGCGATCTGTATAAACATGGAATATCTACAGAGCCATCTCTATAAACATTGAAATATCTCCACTGCCATCTGTAAAAACATGGAAATATCTCTACAGTCATCTGAATAAACATGGAAATATCTACACCACCATCTGTATAAACATGGAAATAACTACAATACCATCTGTATACACATGGAAATATCTACACAGACATCTCTATAAGTATGGAAATATCTAAACCGCCATCTGTATAAACATGGAAATATCTACACTGCCATCTGTAGAAAGATGGAATTATCTACACTGCTATCTCTATAAATATGGAAATATCTACACCGCCATCTCTATAAACGTGAAAATATCTACACTGCCATCTCCATAAAGATGGAAATATCTACTCTGCCATGTGTATAAACACGGAAATATCCACACCACCATCTGTGAAAACATGGAAATATCTGCACCGCTATCTGTATAAACATGGAAATATCTACACCGCCATCTGCATGTCCATGGAAATATCTACGCTGCCATCTGTATAAACATGGAAATATCTACACGGCCATCTGTGTATAGATGGAAATATCAACAACGCCATCTGTACAAACATGGAAATATCTACACCGCTATCTCTATAAACATGGAAATATCTGCACAGCCATCGGTAAAACATGGAAATACCTCTTCAGTCATCTGTATAAACATGGAAATATCTACAATGCCATCTGTATACACATGGAAATATCTACACAGCCCTCTGTATAAACATGTAAATATCTACACTGCTATCTCTATAAACATGGAAATATCTACACCGCCATCTCTATAAACATGAAAATATCTACACTGCCATCTCCATAAACATGGAACTAACTACTCCGCCATCTGTATAAACATGGAAACATCTACACCGCCATCTGTGTGAATAAGGAAATATCTACAATGCCATCTGTATAAAGATATAAATATCTGCACCGCGAGCTGTATAAACATGTAAATATCTACACTGCTATCTCTATAAACATGGAAATATCTACACCGCCATCTATATAAACATGAAAATATCTACACTGCCATCTCCATAAAGATGGAAGTAACTACGCCGCCATCTGTATAAACACGGAAATATCTACACCACCATCTGTGAAAACATGGAAATATCTACACCGCTATCTGTATAAACATGGAAATATCTACACCGCCATCTGCATGTCCATGGAAATATCTACGCTGCCATCTGTATAAACATGGAAATATCTACACGGCCATCTGTGTATAGATGGAAATATCAACAACGCCATCTTTACAAACATGGAAATATCTACACCACTATCTCTATAAACATGGAAATATCTGCACAGCCATCTGTAAAACATGGAAATACCTCTACAGTCATCTGTATAAACATGGAAATATCTACAATGCCATCTGTATATACATGGAAATATCTACACAGCCATCTGTATAAACATGTAAATACCTACACTGCTATCTCTATAAACATGTAAATATCTACACCGCCATCTCTATAAACATGAAAATATCTACACTGCCATCTCCATAAACATGGAACTAACTACTCCGCCATCTGTATAAACATGGAAACATCTACACCGCCATCTGTGTGAATAAGGAAATATCTACAATGCCATCAGTATAAAGATATAAATATCTGCACCGCGAGCTGTATAAACATGGAAATATCTACATCGCTATCTGTATAAACGTGGAAATACCAACACATCTATCGGTATAAACATGGAAATATCTACAACGCCATCTATATAAACATGGAAATATCTACACCGCTATGTCTATAAACATGGAAATACCTACACCGCTATCTCTATAATCATGGAAATATCTACACCGCTATCTGTATAAACATGGAAATATCTACACCGCTATCTGTATAAACATGGAACTATCTACAATGCCATCTGTAGAAAGATGGAAATATCTACACCACAATCTGTGTATACATGGAAATATCTACACCGATATCTGTAAAAACATGGAAATATCTACACCGCTATCTGTATAAACATGGAAATATCTACACCACAATCTGTATAAACATGGAAATATCTACAGCGCCATCTCTATAAACATTGAAATATCTCCACTGCCATCTGTAAAACATGGAAATATCTACACAGACATCTGAATAAACATGGAAATATCTACACCACCATCTGTATAAACATGGAAAAACCTACAATACCATCTGTATTCACATGGAAATATCTACACAGACATCTGTATAAGTATGGAAATATCTACACCACCATCTGTATAAACATGGAAATATCTACACTGCCATCTGTAGAAAGATGGAATTATCTACACCGCTATCTCTATAAATATGGAAATATCTACACCGCCATCTCTATAAACATGAAAATATCTACACTGCCATCTCCATAAAGATGGAAGTATCTACTCTGCCATGTGTATAAACACGGAAGTATCCAGACCACCATCTGTGAAAACATGGAAATATCTACACCGCTATCTGTATAAACATGGAAATATCTACACCGCCATCTGCATGTCCATGGAAATATCTACGCTGCCATCTGTATAAACATGGAAATATCTACACGGCCATCTGTGTATAGATGGAAATATCAACAACGCCATCTGTACAAACATGGAAATATCTACACCGCTATCTCTATAAACATGGAAATATCTGCAGAGCCATCGGTAAAACATGGAAATACCTCTTCAGTCATCTGTATAAACATGGAAATATCTACAATGCCATCTGTATACACATGGAAATATCTACACAGCCGTCTGTATAAACATGTAAATATCTACACTGCTATCTCTATAAACATGGAAATATCTACACCGCCATCTCTATAAACATGAAAATATCTACACTGCCATCTCCATAAACATGGAACTAACTACTCTGCCATCTGTATAAACATGGAAACATCTACACCGCCATCTGTGTGAATAAGGAAATATCTACAATGCCATCAGTATAAAGATATAAATATCTGCACCGCGAGCTGTATAAACATGGAAATATCTACATCGCTATCTGTATAAACGTGGAAATACCAACACATCTATCGGTATAAACATGGAAATATCTACAACGCCATCTATATAAACATGGAAATATCTACACCGCTATGTCTATAAACATGGAAATACCTACACCGCTATCTCTATAAACATGGAAATATCTACACCGCTATCTGTATAAACATGGAAATATCTACACAGCTATCTGTATAAACATGGAAATATCTGCACAGCGATCTGTATAAACATGGAAATATCTACACCGCGATCTGTATAAACATGGAAATAACTTCACCACGATCTGTATAAACATGGAAATATCTACACCGCTATCGGTATAAACATGGTAATATCTACACCACCATCTATATAAACATGGAAATATCTACACCGCCATCTGCATAAACATGGAAATACCTACAATACCATCTGTATACACATGGAAATATGTGCACAGACAACTCTATAAGTATGGAAATATCTACACCGCCATCTGTATAAACATGGAAATATCTACACTGCCATCTGTAAAACATGGAAATATCTACACAGTCATCTGAATAAACATGGAAATATCTACACCACCATCTGTATAAACATGGAGATACCTACAATACCATCTGTATACACATGGAAATATCTACACAGACATCTCTATAAGTATGGAAATATCTACACCGCCATCTGTATAAACATGGAAATATCTACACTGCCATCTGTAGAAAGATGGAAATATCTACTCCGCCATCTGCATGTCCATGGAAATATCTACGCTGCCATCTGTATAAACATGGAAATATCTACACGGCCATCTGTGTATAGATGGAAATATCAACAACGCCATCTGTACAAACATGGAAATATCTACACCGCTATCTCTATAAACATGGAAATATCTGCAGAGCCATCGGTAAAACATGGAAATACCTCTACAGTCATCTGTATAAACATGGAAATATCTACAATGCCATCTGTATACACATGGAAATATCTACACAGCCATCTGTATAAACATGTAAATATCTACACTGCTATCTCTATAAACATGGAAATATCTACACCGCCATCTCTATAAACATGAAAATATCTACACTGCCATCTCCATAAACATGGAACTAACTACTCCGCCATCTGTATAAACATGGAAACATCTACACCGCCATCTGTGTGAATAAGGAAATATCTACAATGCCATCTGTATAAAGATATAAATATCTGCACCGCGAGCTGTATAAACATGGAAATATCTACATCGCTATCTGTATAGACGTGGAAATACCAACACATCTATCGTTATAAACATGGAAATATCTACAACGCCATCTATATAAACATGGAAATATCTACACGGCTATGTCTATAAACATGGAAATAACTACACCGCTATCTCTATAAACATGGAAATATCTACACCGCTATCTGTATAAACATGGAAATATCTACACCGCTATCTGTATAAACATGGAAATAATTACATCTCTATCTGTATAAACGTAGAAATACCAACACATCTATCGGTATAAACATGGAAATATCTACAACGCCATCTATATAAACATGGATATATCTACTCTGCTATGTCTATAAACATGGAAATACCTACACCGCATTCTCTATAAACATGGAAATATCTACACTGCTATCTGTATAAACATGGAAATATCTACAACGCTATCTTTATAAACATGGAAATATCTACACTGCGATCTGTATAAACATGGAAATATCTACTCCGTGATCTGTATAAACATGGAAATATCTTCACCACGATCTGTATAAAGATGGAAATATCTACACCGCTATCTGTATAAACATGGTAATATCTACACCACCATCTATATAAACATGGAAGTATCTACACCGCCATCTGCATAAACATGGAAATATCTACAATGCCATCTGTAGAAAGATGGAAATATCTACACCGCAGCCTGTGTAAACATCGAAATATCTACACCGTTATCTGTAAAAACATGGGAATATCTACACCGCTATCTGTATAAACATGGAAATATCTACACCACGATCTGTATAAACATGGAATATCTACAGCGCCATCTCTATAAACATTGAAATATCTACACTGCCATCTGTAAAACATGGAAATTTCTACACAGTCATCTGAATAAACATGGAAATATCTACACCACCATCTGTATAAACATGGAGATACCTACAATACCATCTGTATACACATGGAAATATCTACACAGACCTCTGTATAAGTATGGAAATACCTACACCGCCATCTGTATAAACATGGAAATATCTACACTGCCATCTGTAGAAAGATGGAATTATCTACACCGCTATCTCTATAAATATGGAAATATCTACACCGCCATCTCTATAAACATGAAAATATCTAGACTGCCATCTGCATAAAGATGGAAGTATCTACTCTGCCATGTGTATACACACGGAAATATCCACACCACCATCTGTGAAAACATGGAAATATCTACACCGCTATCTGTATAAACATGGAAATATCTACACCGCCAACTGCATGTCCATGGAAATATCTACGCTGCCATCTGTATAAACATGGAAATATCTACACCGCCATCTGTGTATAGATGGAAATATCAACAACGCCATCTGTACAAACATGGAAATATCTACACCGCTATCTCTATAAACATGGAAATATCTGCAGAGCCATCGGTAAAACATGGAAATACCTCTACAGTCATCTGTATAAACATGTAAATATCTACACTGCTATCTCTATAAACATGGAAATATCTACACCGCCATCTCTATAAACATGAAAATATCTACACTGCCATCTCCATAAACATGGAACTAACTACTCCGCCATCTGTATAAACATGGATACATCTACACCGCCATCTGTGTGAATAAGGAAATATCTACAATGCCATCTGTATAAAGATATAAATATCTGCACCGCGAGCTGTATAAACATGGAAATATCTACATCGCTATCTGTATAAACGAAGAAATACCAACACATCTATCGGTATAAACATGGAAATATCTACAACGCCATCTATATAAACATGGATATATCTACACTGCAATGTCTATAAACATGGAAATACCTACACCGCTATCTCTATAAACATGGAAATATCTACACTGCTATCTGTATAAACATGGAAATATCTACAACGCTATCTGTATAAATATGGAAATATCTACACCGCGATCTGTATAAACATAGAAATATCTACACCACGATCTGTATAAACATGGAAATATCTTCACCACGATCTGTATAAACTTGGAAATATCTACACCGCTATCTGTATAAACATGGTAATATCTACACCACCGTCTATATAAACATGGAAGTATCTACACCGCCATCTGCATAAACATGGAAATATCTACAATGCCATCTGTAGAAAGATGGAAATATCTACACCGCAACCTGTGTAAACATCGAAATATCTACACCGTTATCTGTAAAAACATGGGAATATCTACACCGCTATCTGTATAAACATGGAAATATCTACACCACGATCTGTATAAACATGGAATATCTACAGCGCCATCTCTATAAACATTGAAATATCTACACTGCCATCTGTAAAAACATGGAAATATCTACACAGTCATCTGAATAAACATGGAAATATCTACACCACCATCTGTATAAACATGGAAATACCTACAATACCATCTGTATACACATGGAAATATCTACACAGACATCTGTATAAGTATGGAAATATCTACACCGCCATCTGTATAAACATGGAAATATCTACACTGCCATCTGTAGAAAGATGGAATTATCTACACCGCTATCTCTATAAATATGGAAATATCTACACCGCCATCTCTATAAACATGAAAATATCTACACTGCCATCTCCATAAAGATGGAAGTATCTACTCCGCCATGTGTATAAACACGGAAATATCTACACCACCATCTGTGAAAACATGGAAATATCTACACCGCTATCTGTATAAACATGGAAATATCTACACCGCCATCTGCATGTCCATGGAAATATCTACGCTGCCATCTGTATAAACATGGAAATATCTACACGGCCATCTGTGTATAGATGGAAATATCAGCATCGCCATCTGTACAAACATGGAAATATCTTCACCGCTATCTCTATAAACATGGAAATATCTGCACAGCCATCTGTAAAACATGGAAATACCTCTACAGTCATCTGTATAAACATGGAAATATCTTCAATGCCAACTGTATACACATGGAAATTTCTACACAGCCATCTGTATAAACATGTAAATATCTACACTGCTATCTCTATAAACATGGAAATATCTACACCGCCATCTCTATAAACATGAAAATATCCACACTGCCATCTCCATCAACATGGAACTAACTACTCCGCCATCTGTATAAACATGGAAACATCTACACCGCCATCTGTGTGAATAAGGAAATATCTACAATGCCATCTGTATAAAGATATAAATCTCTGCACCGCGAGCTGTATAAACATGGAAATATCTACATCGCTATCTGTATAAACGTGGAAATACCAACACATCTATCGGTATAAACATGGAAATATCTACAACGCCATCTATATAAACATGGAAATATCTACACTGCTATGTCTATAAACATGGAAATACCTACACCGCTATCTCTATTAACATGGAAATATCTACACCGCTATCTGTATAAACATGGAAATATCTACACCGCTATCTGTATAAACATGGAAATATGTACACAGCGATCTGTATAAACATGGAAATATCTACTCCGCGATCTGTATAAACATGGAAATATCTTCACCACGATCTGTATAAACATGGAAATATCTACACCGCTATCTGTATAAACATGGTAATACCTACAATACCATCTATATAAACATGAAAATATCTACACCGCCATCTGCATAAACATGGAAATATCTACAATGCCATCTGTAGAAAGATGGAAATATCTACACCGCAATCTGTGTAAACATGGAAATATCTACACCGATATCTGTAAAAACATGGAAATATCTACACCGCTATCTGTATAAACATGGAAATATCTACACCGCGATCTGTATAAACATGGAAATATCTACAGCGCCATCTCTATAAACATTGAAATATCTATACTGCCATCTGTAAAACATGGAAATATCTACACAGTCATCTGAATAAACATGGAAATATCTACACCACCATCTGTATAAACATGGAGATACCTACAATACCATCTGTATACACATGGAAATATCTACACAGACATCTCTATAAGTATGGAAATATCTACACTGCCATCTGTATAAACATGGAAATATCTACACTGCCATCTGTAGAAAGATGGAAATATCTACACCGCCATCTGCATGTCCATGGAAATATCTACGCTGCCATCTGTATAAACATGGAAATATCTACACGGCCATCTGTGTATAGATGGAAATATCAACAACGCCATCTGTACAAACATGGAAATATCTACACCGCTATCTCTATAAACATGGAAATATCTGCAGAGCCATCGGTAAAACATGGAAATACCTCTACAGTCATCTGTATAAACATGGAAATATCTACAATGCCATCTGTATACACATGGAAATATCTACACAGCCATCTGTATAAACATGTAAATATCTACACTGCTAT
This sequence comes from Pan paniscus, assembly GCF_029289425.2. Taxonomy (NCBI): domain Eukaryota; kingdom Metazoa; phylum Chordata; class Mammalia; order Primates; family Hominidae; genus Pan; species Pan paniscus. The sequence goes on from NC_073256.2 coordinate 7,502,943, forward strand.
CTCTATAAACATGGAAATATCTACACCGCCATCTCTATAAACATGAAAATATCTACACTGCCATCTCCATAAACATGGAACTAACTACTCCGCCATCTGTATAAACATGGAAACATCTACACCGCCATCTGTGTGAATAAGGAAATATCTACAATGCCATCTGTGTAAAGATATAAATATCTGCACCGCGAGCTGTATAAACATGGAAATATCTACATCGCTATCTGTATAAACGTAGAAATACCAACACATCTGTCGGTATAAACATGGAAATATCTACAACGCCATCTATATAAACATGGATATATCTACACTGCTATGTCTATAAACATGGAAATACCTACACCGCTATCTCTATAAACATGGAAATATCTACACTGCTATCTGTGTAAACATGGAAATATCTACAACGCTATCTGTATAAACATGGAAATATCTACACCGCGATCTGTATAAACATGGAAATATCTTCACCACGATCTGTATAAACTTGGAAATATCTACACCGCTATCTGTATAAACATGGTAATATCTACACCACCGTCTATATAAACATGGAAGTATCTACACCGCCATCTGCATAAACATGGAAATATCTACAATGCCATCTGTAGAAAGATGGAAATATCTACACCGCAACCTGTGTAAACATCGAAATATCTACACCGTTATCTGTAAAAACATGGGAATATCTACACCGCTATCTGTATAAACATGGAAATATCTACACCACGATCTGTATAAACATGGAATATCCACAGCGCCATCTCTATAAACATTGAAATATCTACACTGCCATCTGTAAAAACATGGAAATATCTACACAGTCATCTGAATAAACATGGAAATATCTACACCACCATCTGTATAAACATGGAAATACCTACAATACCATCTGTATACACATGGAAATATCTACACAGACATCTGTATAAGTATGGAAATATCTACACCGCCATCTGTATAAACATGGAAATATCTACACTGCCATCTGTAGAAAGATGGAATTATCTACACCGCTATCTCTATAAATATGGAAATATCTACACCGCCATCTCTATAAACATGAAAATATCTACACTGCCATCTCCATAAAGATGGAAGTATCTACTCCGCCATGTGTATAAACACGGAAATATCTACACCACCATCTGTGAAAACATGGAAATATCTACACCGCTATCTGTATAAACATGGAAATATCTACACCGCCATCTGCATGTCCATGGAAATATCTACGCTGCCATCTGTATAAACATGGAAATATCTACACGGCCATCTGTGTATAGATGGAAATATCAACATCGCCATCTGTACAAACATGGAAATATCTTCACCGCTATCTCTATAAACATGGAAATATCTGCACAGCCATCTGTAAAACATGGAAATACCTCTACAGTCATCTGTATAAACATGGAAATATCTTCAATGCCAACTGTATACACATGGAAATATCTACACAGCCATCTGTATAAACATGTAAATATCTACACTGCTATCTCTATAAACATGGAAATATCTACACCGCCATCTCTATAAACATGAAAATATCCACACTGCCATCTCCATCAACATGGAACTAACTACTCCGCCATCTGTATAAACATGGAAACATCTACACCGCCATCTGTGTGAATAAGGAAATATCTACAATGCCATCTGTATAAAGATATAAATCTCTGCACCGCGAGCTGTATAAACATGGAAATATCTACATCGCTATCTGTATAAACGTGGAAATACCAACACATCTATCGGTATAAACATGGAAATATCTACAACGCCATCTATATAAACATGGAAATATCTACACTGCTATGTCTATAAACATGGAAATACCTACACCGCTATCTCTATTAACATGGAAATATCTACACCGCTATCTGTATAAACATGGAAATATCTACACCGCTATCTGTATAAACATGGAAATATGTACACAGCGATCTGTATAAACATGGAAATATCTACTCCGCGATCTGTATAAACATGGAAATATCTTCACCACGATCTGTATAAACATGGAAATATCTACACCGCTATCTGTATAAACATGGTAATACCTACAATACCATCTATATAAACATGAAAATATCTACACCGCCATCTGCATAAACATGGAAATATCTACAATGCCATCTGTAGAAAGATGGAAATATCTACACCGCAATCTGTGTAAACATGGAAATATCTACACCGATATCTGTAAAAACATGGAAATATCTACACCGCTATCTGTATAAACATGGAAATATCTACACCGCGATCTGTATAAACATGGAAATATCTACAGCGCCATCTCTATAAACATTGAAATATCTATACTGCCATCTGTAAAACATGGAAATATCTACACAGTCATCTGAATAAACATGGAAATATCTACACCACCATCTGTATAAACATGGAGATACCTACAATACCATCTGTATACACATGGAAATATCTACACAGACATCTCTATAAGTATGGAAATATCTACACTGCCATCTGTATAAACATGGAAATATCTACACTGCCATCTGTAGAAAGATGGAAATATCTACACCGCCATCTGCATGTCCATGGAAATATCTACGCTGCCATCTGTATAAACATGGAAATATCTACACGGCCATCTGTGTATAGATGGAAATATCAACAACGCCATCTGTACAAACATGGAAATATCTACACCGCTATCTCTATAAACATGGAAATATCTGCAGAGCCATCGGTAAAACATGGAAATACCTCTACAGTCATCTGTATAAACATGGAAATATCTACAATGCCATCTGTATACACATGGAAATATCTACACAGCCATCTGTATAAACATGTAAATATCTACACTGCTATCTCTATAAACATGGAAATATCTACACCGCCATCTCTATAAACATGAAAATATCTACACTGCCATCTCCATAAACATGGAACTAACTACTCCGCCATCTGTATAAACATGGAAACATCTACACCGCCATCTGTGTGAATAAGGAAATATCTACAATGCCATCTGTGTAAAGATATAAATATCTGCACCGCGAGCTGTATAAACATGGAAATATCTACATCGCTATCTGTATAAACGTAGAAATACCAACACATCTGTCGGTATAAACATGGAAATATCTACAACGCCATCTATATAAACATGGATATATCTACACTGCTATGTCTATAAACATGGAAATACCTACACCGCTATCTCTATAAACATGGAAATATCTACACTGCTATCTGTGTAAACATGGAAATATCTACAACGCTATCTGTATAAACATGGAAATATCTACACCGCGATCTGTATAAACATGGAAATATCTACACCGCGATCTGTATAAACATGGAAATACCTTCACCACGATCTGTATAAACATGGAAATATCTACACCGCTATCTGTATAAACATGGTAATATCTACACCACCGTCTATATAAACATGGAAGTATCTACACCGCCATCTGCATAAACATGGAAATATCTACAATGCCATCTGTAGAAAGATGGAAATATCTACACCGCAACCTGTGTAAACATCGAAATATCTACACCGTTATCTGTAAAAACATGGGAATATCTACACCGCTATCTGTATAAACATGGAAATATCTACACCACGATCTGTATAAACATGGAATATCCACAGCGCCATCTCTATAAACATTGAAATATCTACACTGCCATCTGTAAAAACATGGAAATATCTACACAGTCATCTGAATAAACATGGAAATATCTACACCACCATCTGTATAAACATGGAAATACCTACAATACCATCTGTATACACATGGAAATATCTACACAGACATCTGTATAAGTATGGAAATATCTACACCGCCATCTGTATAAACATGGAAATATCTACACTGCCATCTGTAGAAAGATGGAATTATCTACACCGCTATCTCTATAAATATGGAAATATCTACACCGCCATCTCTATAAACATGAAAATATCTACACTGCCATCTCCATAAAGATGGAAGTATCTACTCCGCCATGTGTATAAACACGGAAATATCTACACCACCATCTGTGAAAACATGGAAATATCTACACCGCTATCTGTATAAACATGGAAATATCTACACCGCCATCTGCATGTCCATGGAAATATCTACGCTGCCATCTGTATAAACATGGAAATATCTACACGGCCATCTGTGTATAGATGGAAATATCAACATCGCCATCTGTACAAACATGGAAATATCTTCACCGCTATCTCTATAAACATGGAAATATCTGCACAGCCATCTGTAAAACATGGAAATACCTCTACAGTCATCTGTATAAACATGGAAATATCTTCAATGCCAACTGTATACACATGGAAATATCTACACAGCCATCTGTATAAACATGTAAATATCTACACTGCTATCTCTATAAAAATGGAAATATCTACACCGCCATCTCTATAAACATGAAAATATCCACACTGCCATCTCCATCAACATGGAACTAACTACTCCGCCATCTGTATAAACATGGAAACATCTACACCGCCATCTGTGTGAATAAGGAAATATCTACAATGCCATCTGTATAAAGATATAAATCTCTGCACCGCGAGCTGTATAAACATGGAAATATCTACATCGCTATCTGTATAAACGTGGAAATACCAACACATCTATCGGTATAAACATGGAAATATCTACAACGCCATCTATATAAACATGGAAATATCTACACTGCTATGTCTATAAACATGGAAATACCTACACCGCTATCTCTATTAACATGGAAATATCTACACCGCTATCTGTATAAACATGGAAATATCTACACCGCTATCTGTATAAACATGGAAATATGTACACAGCGATCTGTATAAACATGGAAATATCTACTCCGCGATCTGTATAAACATGGAAATATCTTCACCACGATCTGTATAAACATGGAAATATCTACACCGCTATCTGTATAAACATGGTAATACCTACAATACCATCTATATAAACATGAAAATATCTACACCGCCATCTGCTTAAACATGGAAATATCTACAATGCCATCTGTAGAAAGATGGAAATATCTACACCGCAATCTGTGTAAACATGGAAATATCTACACCGATATCTGTAAAAACATGGAAATATCTACACCGCTATCTGTATAAACATGGAAATATCTACACCGCGATCTGTATAAACATGGAAATATCTACAGCGCCATCTCTATAAACATTGAAATATCTATACTGCCATCTGTAAAACATGGAAATATCTACACAGTCATCTGAATAAACATGGAAATATCTACACCACCATCTGTATAAACATGGAGATACCTACAATACCATCTGTATACACATGGAAATATCTACACAGACATCTCTATAAGTATGGAAATATCTACACCGCCATCTGTATAAACATGGAAATATCTACACTGCCATCTGTAGAAAGATGGAAATATCTACACCGCCATCTGCATGTCCATGGAAATATCTACGCTGCCATCTGTATAAACATGGAAATATCTACACGGCCATCTGTGTATAGATGGAAATATCAACAACGCCATCTGTACAAACATGGAAATATCTACACCGCTATCTCTATAAACATGGAAATATCTGCAGAGCCATCGGTAAAACATGGAAATACCTCTACAGTCATCTGTATAAACATGGAAATATCTACAATGCCATCTGTATACACATGGAAATATCTACACAGCCATCTGTATAAACATGTAAATATCTACACTGCTATCTCTATAAACATGGAAATATCTACACCGCCATCTCTATAAACATGAAAATATCTACACTGCCATCTCCATAAACATGGAAATAACTACTCCGCCATCTGTATAAACATGGAAACATCTACACCGCCATCTGTGTGAATAAGGAAATATCTACAATGCCATCTGTGTAAAGATATAAATATCTGCACCGCGAGCTGTATAAACATGGAAATATCTACATCGCTATCTGTATAAACGTAGAAATACCAACACATCTGTCGGTATAAACATGGAAATATCTACAACGCCATCTATATAAACATGGATATATCTACACTGCTATGTCTATAAACATGGAAATACCTACACCGCTATCTCTATAAACATGGAAATATCTACACTGCTATCTGTGTAAACATGGAAATATCTACAACGCTATCTGTATGAATATGGAAATATCTACACCGCGATCTGTATAAACATGGAAATATCTACACCGCGATCTGTATAAACATGGAAATATCTTCACCACGATCTGTATAAACATGGAAATATCTACACTGCTATCTGTATAAACATGGTAATATCTACACCACCATCTATATAAACATGGAAGTATCTACACCGCCATCTGCATAAACATGGAAATATCTACAATGCCATCTGTAGAAAGATGGAAATATCTACACCGCAATCTGTGCAAACGTGGAAATATCTACACCGTTATCTCTAAAAACATGGAAATATCTACACCGCTATCTGTATAAACATGGAAATATCTACAACGCGATCTGTATAAACATGGAATATCTACAGCACCATCTCTATAAACATTGAAATATCTACACTGCCATCTGTAAAAACATGGAAATATCTACACAGTCATCTGAATAAACATGGAAATATCTACACGACCATCTGTATAAACATGGAAATACCTACAATACCATCTGTATACACATGGAAATATCTACACAGACATCTGTATAAGTATGGAAATATCTACACCGCCATCTGTATAAACATGGAAATATCTACACTGCCATCTGTAGAAAGATGGAAATATCTACACCGCTATCTCCATAAATATGGAAATATCTACACAGCCATCTCTATAAACATGAAAATATCTACACTGCCATCTCCATAAAGATGGAAGTATCTACTCCGCCATGTGTATAAACACGGAAACATCTACACCACCATCTGTGAAAACATGGAAATATCTACACCGCTATCTGTATAAACATGGAAATATCTACACCGCCATCTGCATGTCCATGGAAATATCTACGCTGCCATCTGTATAAACATGGAAATATCTACACGGCCATCTGTGTATAGATGGAATTATCAACAATGCCATCTGTACAAACATGGAAATATCTACACCGCTATCTCTATAAACATGGAAATATCTGCAGAGCCATCGGTAAAACATGGAATTACCTCTACAGTCATCTGTAAACATGTAAATATCTACACTGCTATCTCTATAAACATGGAAATATCTACACCGCCATCTCTATAAACATGAAAATATCTACACTGCCATCTCCATAAACATGGAACTAACTACTCCGCCATCTGTATAAACATGGAAACATCTACACCGCCATCTGTGTGAATAAGGAAATATCTACAATGCCATCTGTATAAAGATATAAATATCTGCACCGCGAGCTGTATAAACATGGAAATATCTACATCGCTATCTGTATAAACGTAGAAATACCAACACATCTATCGGTATAAACATGGAAATATCTACAACGCCATCTATATAAACATGGATATATCTACACTGCTATGTCTATAAACATGGAAATACCTACACCGCTATCTCTATAAACATGGAAATATCTACACTGCTATCTGTATTAACATGGAAATATCTACAACGCTATCTGTATAAACATGGAAATATCTACACCACGATGTGTATAAACATGGAAATATCTACACCGTGATCTGTATAAACATGGAAATATCTTCACCATGATCTGTATAAACATGGAAATATCTACACCGCTATCTGTATAAACATGGTAATATCTACACCACCGTCTATATAAACATAGAAGTATCTACACCGCCATCTGCATAAACATGGATACATCTACAATGCCATCTGTAGAAAGATGGAAATATCTACACCGCAATCTGTGTAAACATGGAAATATCTACACCGTTATCTGTAAAACATGGAAATATCTACACCGCTATCTGTATAAACATGGAAATATCTACACCGCGATCTGTATAAACATGGAATATCTACAGCGCCATCTCTATAAACATTGAAATATCTACACTGCCATCTGTAAAAACATGGAAATATCTACACAGTCATCTGAATAAACATGGAAATATCTACACCACCATCTGTATAAACATGGAAATACCTACAATACCATCTGTATACACATGGAAATATCTACACAGACATCTGTATAAGTATGGAAATATCTACACCGCCATCTGTATAAACATGGAAATATCTACACTGCCATCTGTAGAAAGATGGAATTATCTACACCGCTATCTCTATAAATATGGAAATATCTACACCGCCATCTCTATAAACATGAAAATATCTACACTGCCATCTCCATAAAGATGGAAGTATCTACTCCGCCATGTGTATAAACACGGAAATATCTACACCACCATCTGTGAAAACATGGAAATATCTACACCGCTATCTGTATAAACATGGAAATATCTACACCGCCATCTGCATGTCCATGGAAATATCTACGCTGCCATCTGTATAAACATGGAAATATCTACACTGCCATCTGTGTATAGATGGAAATATCAACATCGCCATCTGTACAAACATGGAAATATCTACACCGCTATCTCTATAAACATGGAAATATCTGCAGAGCCATCGGTAAAACATGGAAATACCTCTACAGTCATCAGTATAAACATGGAAATATCTACAATGCCATCTATATACACATGGAAATAGCTACACAGCCATCTGTATAAACATGAAAATATCTACACTGCTATCTCTATAAACATGGAAATATCTACACCGCCATCTCTATAAACATGAAAATATCTACACTGCCATCTCCATAAACATGGAATTAACTACTCCGCCATCTGTATAAACATGGAAACATCTACACCGCCATCTGTGTGAATAAGGAAATATCTACAACGCCATCTGTATAAAGATATAAATATCTGCACCGCGAGCTGTATAAACATGGAAATATCTACATCGCTATCTGTATCAACGTGGAAATACCAACACATCTATCGGTATAAACATGGAAATATCTACAACGCCATCTATATAAACATGGAAATATCTACACCGCTATGTCTATAAACATGGAAATACCTACACCGCTATCTCTGTAAACATGGAAATATCTACACCGCTATCTGTATAAACATGGAAATATCTGCACAGCGATCTGTATAAACATGGAAATATCTACACCGCGATCTGTATAAACATGGAAATATCTTCACCACGATCTGTATAAACATGGAAATATCTACACCGCTATCTGTATAAACATGGTAATATCTACACCACCATCTATATAAACATGGAAATATCTACACCGCCATCTGCATAAACATGGAAATATCTACAATGCCATCTGTAGAAAGATGGAAATATCTACACCGCAATCTGTGTAAACATGGAAATATCTACACCGATATCTGTAAAAACATGGAAATATATACACCGCTATCTGTATAAACATGGAAATATCTACACCGCACTCTGTATAAACATGGAAATATCTACAGCGACATCTCTATAAACATTGAAATATCTACACTGCCTTCTGTAAAACATGGAAATATCTACACAGTCATCTGAATAAACATGGAAATATCTACACCACAATCAGTATAAACATGGAAATACCTACAATACCATCTGTATACACATGGAAATATGTACACAGACAACTCTATAAGTATGGAAATATCTACACCGCCATCTGTATAAACATGGAAATATCTTCACTGCCATCTGTAGAAAGATGGAAAAATCTTCACCGCTATCTCTGCAAATATGGAAATATCTACACCGCCATCTCTATAAACATGAAAATATCTACACTGCCATCTCCAGAAAGATGGAAGTATCTACTCTGCCATGTGTATAAACACGGAAATATCCACACCACCATCTGTGAAAACATGGAAATATCTACACCGCTATCTGTATAAACATGGAAATACCTACACCGCAGTCTGCATGTCCATGGAAATATCTACGCTGCCATCTGTATAAACATGGAAATATCTACACGGCCATCTGTGTATAGATGGAAATATCAACATCGCCATCTGTACAAACATGGAAATATCTACACCGCTATCTCTATAAACATGGAAATATCTGCACAGCCATCTGTAAAACATGGAAATACCTCTACAGTCATCTGTATAAACATGGAAATATCTACAATGCCAACTGTATACACATGGAAATATCTACACAGCCATCTGTATAAACATGTAAATATCTACACTGCTATCTCTATAAACATGGAAATATCTACACCGCCATCTCTATAAACATGAAAATATCTACACTGCCATCTCCATAAACATGGAACTAACTACTCCGCCATCTGTATAAACATGGATACATCTACACCGCCATCTGTGTGAATAAGGAAATATCTACAATGCCATCTGTATAAAGATATAAATATCTGCACCGCGAGCTGTATAAACATGGAAATATCTACATCGCTATCTGTATAAACGAAGAAATACCAACACATCTCTCGGTATAAACATGGAAATATCTACAACGCCATCTATATAAACATGGATATATCTACACTGCTATGTCTATAAACATGGAAATACCTACACCGCTATCTCTATAAACATGGAAATATCTACACTGCTATCTGTATAAACATGGAAATATCTACAACGCTATCTGTATAAACATGGAAATATCTACACCGCGATCTGTATAAACATAGAAATATCTACACCGTGATCTGTATAAACATGGAAATATCTTCACCACGATCTGTATAAACATGGAAATATCTACACCGCTATCTGTATAAACATGGTAATATCTACACCACCGTCTATATAAACATGGAAGTATCTACACCGCCATCTGCATAAACATGGAAATATCTACAATGCCATCTGTAGAAAGATGGAAATACCTACACCGCAATCTGTGTAAAAATGGAAATATCTACACCGTTATCTCTAAAAACATGGAAATATCTACACCGCTATCTGTATAAACATGGAAATATCTACACCGCGATCTGTATAAACATGGAATATCTACAGCGCCATCTCTATAAACATTGAAATATCTACACTGCCATCTGTAAAACATGGAAATATCTACACAGTCATCTGAATAAACACGGAAATATCTACACCACCATCTGTATAAACATGGAGATACCTACAATACCATCTGTATACACATGGAAATATCTACACAGACATCTCTATAAGTATGGAAATATCTACACCGCCATCTGTATAAACATGGAAATATCTACACTGCCATCTGTAGAAAGATGGAAATATCTACACCGCCATCTGCATGTCCATGGAAATATCTACGCTGCCATCTGTATAAACATGGAAATATCTACACGGCCATCTGTGTATAGATGGAAATATCAACTACGCCATCTGTACAAACATGGAAATATCTACACCGCTATCTCTATAAACATGGAAATATCTGCAGAGCCATCGGTAAAACATGGAAATACCTCTACAGTCATCTGTATAAACATGGAAATATCTACACTGCCATCTGTAGAAAGATGGAAATATCTACACCGCTATCTCCATAAATATGGAAATATCTACACCGCCAACTCTATAAACATGAAAATATCTACACTGCCATCTCCATAAAGATGGAAGTATCTACTCCGCCATGTGCATAAACACGGAAACATCTACACCACCATCTGTGAAAACATGGAAATATCTACACCGCTATCTGTATAAACATGGAAATATCTACACCGCCATCTGCATGTCCATGGAAATATCTACGCTGCCATCTGTATAAACATGGAAATATCTACACGGCCATCTGTGTATAGATGGAATTATCAACAATGCCATCTGTACAAACATGGAAATATCTACACCGCTATCTCTATAAACATGGAAATATCTGCAGAGCCATCGGTAAAACATGGAATTTCCTCTACAGTCATCTGTATAAACATGTAAATATCTACACTGCTATCTCTATAAACATGGAAATATCTACACCGCCATCTCTATAAACATGAAAATATCTACACTGCCATCTCCATAAACATGGAACTAACTACTCCGCCATCTGTATAAACATGGAAACATCTACACCGCCATCTGTGTGAATAAGGAAATATCTACAATGCCATCTGTATAAAGATATAAATATCTGCACCGCGAGCTGTATAAACATGGAAATATCTACATCGCTATCTGTATAAACGTAGAAATACCAACACATCTATCGGTATAAACATGGAAATATCTACAACGCCATCTATATAAACATGCATATATCTACACCGCTATGTCTATAAACATGGAAATACCTACACCGCTATCTCTATAAACATGGAAATATCTACACTGCTATCTGTATTAACATGGAAATATCTACAACGCTATCTGTATAAACATGGAAATATCTACACCGCGATCTGTATAAACATGGAAATATCTACACCGTGATCTGTATAAACATGGAAATATCTTCACCATGATCTGTTTAAACATGGAAATATCTACACCGCTATCTGTATAAACATGGTAATATCTACACCACCGTCTATATAAACATGGAAGTATCTACACCGCCATCTGCATAAACATGGATACATCTACATTGCCATCTGTAGAAAGATGGAAATATCTACACCGCAATCTGTGTAAACATGGAAATATCTACACCGTTATCTGTAAAACATGGAAATATCAACACCGCTATCTGTATAAACATGGAAATATCTACACCGCGATCTGTATAAACATGGAATATCCACAGCGCCATCTCTATAAACATTGAAATATCTACACTGCCAACTGTAAAAACATGGAAATATCTACACAGTCATCTGAATAAACATGGAAATATCTACACCACCATCTGTATAAACATGGAAATACCTACAATACCATCTGTATACACATGGAAATATCTACACAGACATCTGTATAAGTATGGAAATATCTACACCGCCATCTGTATAAACATGGAAATATCTACACTGCCATCTGTAGAAAGATGGAATTATCTACACCGCTATCTCTATAAATATGGAAATATCTACACCGCCATCTCTATAAACATGAAAATATCTACACTGCCATCTCCATAAAGATGGAAGTATCTACTCCGCCATGTGTATAAACACGGAAATATCTACACCACCATCTGTGAAAACATGGAAATATCTACACCGCTATCTGTATAAACATGGAAATATCTACACCGCCATCTGCATGTCCATGAAAATATCTACGCTGCCATCTGTATAAACATGGAAATATCTACACGGCCATCTGTGTATAGATGGAAATATCAACATCGCCATCTGTACAAACATGGAAATATCTACACCGCTATCTCTATAAACATGGAAATATCTGCACAGCCATCGGTAAAACATGGAAATACCTCTACAGTCATCTGTATAAACATGGAAATATCTACAATGCCAACTGTATACACATGGAAATATCTACACAGCCATCTGTTTAAGCATGTAAATATCTACACTGCTATCTCTATAAACATGGAAATATCTACACCGCCATCTCTATAAACATGAAAATATCTACACTGCCATCTCCATAAACATGGAACTAACTACTCCGCCATCTGTATAAACATGGAAACATCTACACCGCCATCTGTGTGAATAAGGAAATATCTACAATGCCATCTGTATAAAGATATAAATCTCTGCACCGCGAGCTGTATAAACATGGAAATATCTACATCGCTATCTGTATAAACGTGGAAATACCAACACATCTATCGGTATAAACATGGAAATATCTACAACGCCATCTATATAAACATGGAAATATCTACACTGCTATGTCTATAAACATGGAAATACCTACACCGCTATCTCTATTAACATGGAAATATCTACACCGCTATCTGTATAAACATGGAAATATCTACACCGCTATCTGTATAAACATGGAAATATGTACACAGCGATCTGTATAAACATGGAAATATCTACTCCGCGATCTGTATAAACATGGAAATATCTTCACCACGATCTGTATAAACATGGAAATATCTACACCGCTATCTGTATAAACATGGTAATACCTACACTACCATCTATATAAACATGGAAATATCTACACCGCCATCTGCATAAACATGGAAATATCTACAATGCCATCTGTAGAAAGATGGAAATATCTACACCGCAATCTGTGTAAACATGGAAATATCTACACCGATATCTGTAAAAACATGGAAATATCTACACCGCTATCTGTATAAACATGGAAATACCTACACGGCGATCTGTATAAACATGGAAATATCTACAGCGCCATCTCTATAAACATTGAAATATCTACACTGCCATCTGTAAAACATGGAAATATCTACACAGTCATCTGAATAAACATGGAAATATCTACACCACCATCTGTATAAACATGGACATACCTACAATACCATCTGTATACACATGGAAATATCTACACAGACATCTCTATAAGTATGGAAATATCTACACCACCATCTGTATAAACATGGAGATATCTACACTGCCATCTGTAGAAAGATGGAAATATCTACACCGCGATCTGTATAAACATGGAAATATCTTCACCACGATCTGTATAAACATGGAAATATCTACACCGCTATCTGTATAAACATGGTAATATCTACACCACCATCTATATAAACATGGAAATATCTACACCGCCATCTGCATAAACATGGAAATATCTACAATGCCATCTGCAGAAAGATGGAAATATCTACACCGCAATCTGTGTAAACATGGAAATATCTACACCGATATCTGTAAAAACATGGAAATATATACACCGCTATCTGTATAAACATGGAAATATCTACACCACTCTGTATAAACATGGAAATATCTACAGCGCCATCTCTATAAACATTGAAATATCTACACTGCCATCTGTAAAACATGGAAATATCTACACAGTCATCTGAATAAACATGGAAATATCTACACCACCATCTGTATAAACATGGAAATACCTACAATACCATCTGTATACACATGGAAATATGTACACAGACAACTCTATAAGTATGGAAATAACTACACCGCCATCTGTATAAACATGGAAATATCTACACTGCCATCTGTAGAAAGATGGAAATATCTACACCGCTATCTCTATAAATATGGAAATATCTACACCGCCATCTCTATAAACATGAAAATATCTACACTGCCATCTCCATAAAGATGGAAGTATCTACTCCCCCATGTGTATAAACACGGAAACATCTACACCACCATCTGTGAAAACATGGAAATATCTACACCGCAATCTGTATAAACATGGAAATAGCTACACCGCCATCTGCATGTCCATGGAAATATCTACGCTGCCATCTGTATAAACATGGAAATATCTACACGGCCATCTGTGTATAGATGGAATTATCAACAACGCCATCTGTACAAACATGGAAATATCTACACCGCTATCTCTATAAACATGGAAATATCTGCAGAGCCATCGGTAAAACATGTAATTACGTCTACAGTCATCTGTATAAACATGTAAATATCTACACTGCTATCTCTATAAACATGGAAATATCTACACCGCCATCTCTATAAACATGAAAATATCTACACTGCCATCTCCATAAACATGGAACTAACTACTCCGCCATCTGTATAAACATGGAAACATCTACACCGCCATCTGTGTGAATAAGGAAATATCTACAATGCCATCTGTATAAAGATATAAATATCTGCACCGCGAGCTGTATAAACATGGAAATATCTACATCGCTATCTGTATAAACGTAGAAATACCAACACATCTATCGGTATAAACATGGAAATATCTACAACGCCATCTATATAAACATGGATATATCTACACTGCTATGTCTATAAACATGGAAATACCTACACCGCTATCTCTATAAACATGGAAATATCTACACTGCTATCTCTATTAACATGGAAATATCTACAACGCTATCTGTATAAACATGAAAATATCTACACCACGATGTGTATAAACATGGAAATATCTACACCGTGATCTGTATAAACATGGAAATATCTTCACCATGATCTGTATAAACATGGAAATATCTACACCGCTATCTGTATAAACATGGTAATATCTACACCACCGTCTATATAAACATAGAAGTATCTACACCGCCATCTGCATAAACATGGATACATCTACAATGCCATCTGTAGAAAGATGGAAATATCTACACCGCAATCAGTGTAAACATGGAAATATCTACACCGTTATCTGTAAAACATGGAAATATCTACACCGCTATCTGTATAAACATGGAATATCTACAGCGCCATCTCTATAAACATTGAAATATCTACACTGCCATCTGTAAAAACATGGAAATATCTACACAGTCATCTGAATAAACATGGAAATATCTACACCACCATCTGTATAAACATGGAAATACCTACAATACCATCTGTATACACATGGAAATATCTACACAGACATCTGTATAAGTATGGAAATATCTACACCGCCATCTGTATAAACATGGAAATATCTACACTGCCATCTGTAGAAAGATGGAATTATCTACACCGCTATCTCTATAAATATGGAAATATCTACACCGCCATCTCTATAAACATGAAAATATCTACACTGCCATCTCCATAAAGATGGAAGTATCTACTCCGCCATGTGTATAAACACGGAAATATCTACACCACCATCTGTGAAAACATGGAAATATCTACACCGCTATCTGTATAAACATGGAAATATCTACACCGCCATCTGCATGTCCATGGAAATATCTACGCTGCCATCTGTATAAACATGGAAATATCTACACGGCCATCTGTGTATAGATGGAAATATCAACATCGCCATCTGTACAAACATGGAAATATCTACACCGCTATCTCTATAAACATGGAAATATCTGCAGAGCCATCGGTAAAACATGGAAATACCTCTACAGTCATCAGTATAAACATGGAAATATCTACAATGCCATCTATATACACATGGAAATAGCTACACAGCCATCTGTACAAACATGAAAATATCTACACTGCTATCTCTATAAACATGGAAATATCTACACCGCCATCTCTATAAACATGAAAATATCTACACTGCCATCTCCATAAACATGGAAATAACTACTCCGCCATCTGTATAAACATGGAAACATCTACACCGCCATCTGTGTGAATAAGGAAATATCTACAACGCCATCTGTATAAAGATATAAATATCTGCACCGCGAGCTGTATAAACATGGAAATATCTACATCGCTATCTGTATCAACGTGGAAATACCAACACATCTATCGGTATAAACATGGAAATATCTACAACGCCATCTATATAAACATGGAAATATCTACACCGCTATGTCTATAAACATGGAAATACCTACACCGCTATCTCTATAAACATGGAAATATCTACACCGCTATCTGTATAAACATGGAAATATCTGCACAGCGATCTGTATAAACATGGAAATATCTACACCGCGATCTGTATAAACATGGAAATATCTTCACCACGATCTGTATAAACATGGAAATATCTACACCGCTATCTGTATAAACATGGTAATATCTACACCACCATCTATATAAACATGGAAATATCTACACCGCCATCTGCATAAACATGGAAATATCTACAATGCCATCTGTAGAAAGATGGAAATATCTACACCGCAATCTGTGTAAACATGGAAATATCTACACCGATATCTGTAAAAACATGGAAATATATACACCGCTATCTGTATAAACATGGAAATATCTACACCGCACTCTGTATAAACATGGAAATATCTACAGCGACATCTCTATAAACATTGAAATATCTACACTGCCTTCTGTAAAACATGGAAATATCTACACAGTCATCTGAATAAACATGGAAATATCTACACCACAATCAGTATAAACATGGAAATACCTACAATACCATCTGTATACACATGGAAATATGTACACAGACAACTCTATAAGTATGGAAATATCTACACCGCCATCTGTATAAACATGGAAATATCTTCACTGCCATCTGTAGAAAGATGGAAAAATCTACACCGCTATCTCTACAAATATGGAAATATCTACACCGCCATCTCTATAAACATGAAAATATCTACACTGCCATCTCCAGAAAGATGGAAGTATCTACTCTGCCATGTGTATAAACACGGAAATATCCACACCACCATCTGTGAAAACATGGAAATATCTACACCGCTATCTGTATAAACATGGAAATATCTACACCGCAATCTGCATGTCCATGGAAATATCTACGCTGCCATCTGTATAAACATGGAAATATCTACACGGCCATCTGTGTATAGATGGAAATATCAACATCGCCATCTGTACAAACATGGAAATATCTACACCGCTATCTCTATAAACATGGAAATATATGCACAGCCATCTTTAAAACATGGAAATACCTCTACAGTCATCTGTATAAACATGGAAATATCTACAATGCCAACTGTATACACATGGAAATATCTACACAGCCATCTGTATAAACATGTAAATATCTACACTGCTATCTCTATAAACATGGAAATATCTACACCGCCATCTCTATAAACCTGAAAATATCAACACTGCCATCTCCATAAACATGGAACTAACTACTCCGCCATCTGTATAAACATGGAAACATCTACACAGCCATCTGTGTGAATAAGGAAATATCTACAATGCCATCTGTATAAAGATATAAATATCTGCACCGCGAGCTGTATAAACATGGAAATATCTACATCGCTATCTGTATAAACGGGGAAATACCAACACATCTATCGGTATAAACATGGAAATATCTACAACACCATCTATATAAACATGGAAATATCTACACTGCTATGTCTATAAACATGGAAATACCTACACCGCTATCTCTATTAACATGGAAATATCTACACCGCTATCTGTATAAACATGGAAATATCTACACCGCTATCTGTATAAACATGGAAATATTTACACAGCGATCTGTATAAACATGGAAATATCTACTCCGCGATCTGTATAAACATGGAAATATCTTCACCACGATCTGTATAAACATGGAAATATCTACACCGCTATCTGTATAAACACGGTAATATCTACACTACCATCTATATAAACATGGAAATATCTACACCGCCATCTGCATAAACATGGAAATATCTACAATGCCATCTGTAGAAAGATGGAAATATCTACACCGCAATCTGTGTAAACATGGAAATATCTACACCGATATCTGTAAAAACATGGAAATATCTACACCGCAATCTGTGTAAACATGGAAATATCTACACCGATATCTGTAAAAACATGGAAATATATACACCGCTATCTGTATAAACATGGAAATATCTACACCACTCTGTATAAACATGGAAATATCTACAGCGCCATCTCTATAAACATTGAAATATCTCCAATGCCATCTGTAAAACATGGAAATATCTACACAGTCATCTGAATAAACATGGAAATATCTACACCACCATCTGTATAAACATGGAAATACCTACAATACCATCTGTATACACATGGAAATATGTACACAGACAACTCTATAAGTATGGAAATAACTACACCGCCATCTGTATAAACATGGAAATATCTACACTGCCATCTGTAGAAAGATGGAATTATCTACACCGCTATCTCTATAAATATGGAAATATCTACACCGCCATCTCTATAAACATGAAAATATCTAGACTGCCATCTGCATAAAGATGGAAGTATCTACTCTGCCATGTGTATACACACGGAAATATCCACACCACCATCTGTGAAAACATGGAAATGTCTACACCGCTATCTGTATAAACATGGAAATATCTACACCGCCAACTGCATGTCCATGGAAATATCTACGCTGCCATCTGTATAAACATGGAAATATCTACACGGCCATCTGTGTATAGATGGAAATATCAACAACGCCATCTGTACAAACATGGAAATATCTACACCGCTATCTCTATAAACATGGAAATATCTGCAGAGCCATCGGTAAAACATGGAAAAACCTCTTCAGTCATCTGTATAAACATGGAAATATCTACAATGCCATCTGTATACACATGGAAATATCTACACAGCCATCTGTATAAACATGTAAATATCTACACTGCTATCTCTATAAACATGGAAATATCTACACCGCCATCTCTATAAACATGAAAATATCTACACTGCCATCTCCATAAACATGGAACTAACTACTCCGCCATCTGTATAAACATGGAAACATCTACACCGCCATCTGTGTGAATAAGGAAATATCTAAAATGCCATCAGTATAAAGATATAAATATCTGCACCGCGAGCTGTATAAAGATGGAAATATCTACATCGCTATCTGTATAAACACGGAAATACCAACACATCTATCGGTAAAAACATGGAAATATCTACAACGCCATCTATATAAACATGGAAATATCTACACAGCTATGTCTATAAACATGGAAATACCTACACCGCTATCTCTATAAACATGGAAATATCTACACCGCTATCTGTATAAACATGGAAATATCTACACCGCTATCTGTATAAACATGGAAATATCTTCACCGCGATCTGTATAAACATGGAAATATCTACACCGCGATCTGTATAAACATGGAAATATCTTCACCACGATCTGTATAAACATGGAAATATCTACACCGCTATCTGTATAAACATGGTAATATCTACACCACCATCTATATAAACATGGAAATATCTACACCACCATCTGCATAAACATGGAAATATCTACAATGCCATCTGTAGAAAGATGGAAATATCTACACCGCAATCTGTGTAAACATGGAAATATCTACACCGATATCTGTAAAAACATGGAAATATATACACCGCTATCTGTATAAACATGGAAATATCTACACCGCAATCTGTATAAACATGGAAATATCTACAGCGCCATCTCTATAAACATTGAAATATCTACACTGCCATCTGCAAAACATGGAAATATCTACACAGTCATCTGAATAAACATGGAAATATCTACACCACCATCTGTATAAACATGGAAATACCTACAATACCATCTGTATACACATGGAAATATGTACACAGACAACTCTATAAGTATGGAAATATCTACACCGCCATCTGTATAAACATGGAAATATCTACACTGCCATCTGTAGAAAGATGGAAATATCTACACCGCTATCTCTATAAATATGGAAATATCTACACCGCCGTCTCTATAAACATGAAAATATCTACACTGCCATCTCCATAAAGATGGAAGTATCTACTCCGCCATGTGTATAAACACGGAAGCATCTACACCACCATCTGTGAAAACATGGAAATATCTACACCGCTATCTGTATAAACATGGAAATATCTACACCGCCATCTGCATGTCCTTGGAAATATCTACGCTGCCATCTGTATAAACATGGAAATATCTACACGGCCATCTGTGTATAGATGGAATTATCAACAACGCCATCTGTACAAACATGGAAATATCTACACCGCTATCTCTATAAACATGGAAATATCTGCAGAGCCATCGTTAAAACATGGAAATACCTCTACAGTCATCTGTATAAACATGTAAATATCTACACTGCTATCTCTATAAACATGGAAATATCTACACCGCCATCTCTATAAACATGAAAATATCTACACTGCCATCTCCATAAACATGGAACTAACTACTCCGCCATCTGTATAAACATGGATACATCTACACCGCCATCTGTGTGAATAAGGAAATATCTACAATGCCATCTGTATAAAGATATAAATATCTGCACCGCGAGCTGTATAAACATGGAAATATCTACATCGCTATCTGTATAAACGAAGAAATACCAACACATCTATCGGTATAAACATGGAAATATCTACAACGCCATCTATATAAACATGGATATATCTACACTGCTATGTCTATAAACATGGAAATACCTACACCGCTATCTCTATAAACATGGAAATATCTACACTGCTATCTGTATAAACATGGAAATATCTACAACGCTATCTGTATAAACATGGAAATATCTACACCGCGATCTGTATAAACATAGAAATATCTACACCGTGATCTGTATAAACATGGAAATATCTTCACCACGATCTGTATAAACATGGAAATATCTACACCGCTATCTGTATAAACATGGTAATATCTACACCACCGTCTATATAAACATGGAAGTATCTACACCGCCATCTGCATAAACATGGAAATATCTACAATGCCATCTGTAGAAAGATGGAAATATCTACACCGCAATCTGTGTAAAAATGTAAATATCTACACAGTTATCTCTAAAAACATGGAAATATCTACACCGCTATCTGTATAAACATGGAAATATCTACACCGCGATCTGTATAAACATGGAATATCTACAGCGCCATCTCTATAAACATTGAAATATCTACACTGCCATCTGTAAAAACATGGAAATATCTACACAGTCATCTGAATAAACATGGAAATATCTACACCACCATCTGTATAAACATGGAAATACCTACAATACCATCTGTATACACATGGAAATATCTACACAGACATCTGTATAAGTATGGAAATATCTACACCGCCATCTGTATAAACATGGAAATATCTACACTGCCATCTGTAGAAAGATGGAATTATCTACACCGCTATCTCTATAAATATGGAAATATCTACACCGCCATCTCTATAAACATGAAAATATCTACACTGCCATCTCCATAAAGATGGAAGTATCTACTCCGCCATGTGTATAAACACGGAAATATCTACACCACCATCTGTGAAAACATGGAAATATCTACACCGCTATCTGTATAAACATGGAAATATCTACACCGCCATCTGCATGTCCATGGAAATATCTACGCTGCCATCTGTATAAACATGGAAATATCTACACTGCCATCTGTGTATAGATGGAAATATCAACAACGCCATCTGTACAAACATGGAAATATCTACACCGCTATCTCTATAAACATGGAAATATCTGCAGAGCCATCGGTAAAACATGGAAAAACCTCTTCAGTCATCTGTATAAACATGGAAATATCTACAATGCCATCTGTATACACATGGAAATATCTACACAGCCATCTGTATAAACATGTAAATATCTACACTGCTATCTCTATAAACATGGAAATATCTACACCGCCATCTCTATAAACATGAAAATATCTACACTGCCATCTCCATAAACATGGAACTAACTACTCCGCCATCTGTATAAACATGGAAACATCTACACCGCCATCTGTGTGAATAAGGAAATATCTAAAATGCCATCAGTATAAAGATATAAATATCTGCACCGCGAGCTGTATAAAGATGGAAATATCTACATCGCTATCTGTATAAACATGGAAATACCAACACATCTATCGGTAAAAACATGGAAATATCTACAACGCCATCTATATAAACATGGAAATATCTACACAGCTATGTCTATAAACATGGAAATACCTACACCGCTATCTCTATAAACATGGAAATATCTACACCGCTATCTGTATAAACATGGAAATATCTACACCGCTATCTGTATAAACATGGAAATATCTTCACCGCGATCTGTATAAACATGGAAATATCTACACCGCGATCTGTATAAACATGGAAATATCTTCACCACGATCTGTATAAACATGGAAATATCTACACCGCTATCTGTATAAACATGGTAATATCTACACCACCATCTATATAAACATGGAAATATCTACACCGCCATCTGCATAAACATGGAAATATCTACAATGCCATCTGTAGAAAGATGGAAATATCTACACCGCAATCTGTGTAAACATGGAAATATCTACACCGATATCTGTAAAAACATGGAAATATATACACCGCTATCTGTATAAACATGGAAATATCTACACCGCAATCTGTATAAACATGGAAATATCTACAGTGCCATCTCTATAAACATTGAAATATCTACACTGCCATCTGCAAAACATGGAAATATCTACACAGTCATCTGAATAAACATGGAAATATCTACACCACCATCTGTATAAACATGGAAATACCTACAATACCATCTGTATACACATGGAAATATGTACACAGACAACTCTATAAGTATGGAAATATCTACACCGCCATCTGTATAAACCTGGAAATATCTACACTGCCATCTGTAGAAAGATGGAAATATCTACACCGCTATCTCTATAAATATGGAAATATCTACACCGCCGTCTCTATAAACATGAAAATATCTACACTGCCATCTCCATAAAGATGGAAGTATCTACTCCGCCATGTGTATAAACACGGAAACATCTACACCACCATCTGTGAAAACATGGAAATATCTACACCGCTATCTGTATAAACATGGAAATATCTACACCGCCATCTGCATGTCCATGGAAATATCTACGCTGCCATCTGTATAAACATGGAAGTATCTACACGGCCATCTGTGTATAGATGGAATTATCAACAACGCCATCTGTACAAACATGGAAATATCTACACCGCTATCTCTATAAACATGGAAATATCTGCAGAGCCATCGTTAAAACATGGAAATACCTCTACAGTCATCTGTATAAACATGTAAATATCTACACTGCTATCTCTATAAACATGGAAATATCTACACCGCCATCTCTATAAACATGAAAATATCTACACTGCCATCTCCATAAACATGGAACTAACTACTCCGTCATCTGTATAAACATGGATACATCTATACCGCCATCTGTGTGAATAAGGAAATATCTACAATGCCATCTGTATAAAGATGTAAATATCTGCACCGCGAGCTGTATAAACATGGAAATATCTACATCGCTATCTGTATAAACGAAGAAATACCAACACATCTATCGGTATAAACATGGAAATATCTACAACGCCATCTATATAAACATGGATATATCTACACTGCTATGTCTATAAACATGGAAATACCTACACCGCTATCTCTATAAACATGGAAATATCTACACTGCTATCTGTATAAACATGGAAATATCTACAACGCTATCTGTATAAACATGGAAATATCTACACCGCGATCTGTATAAACATAGAAATATCTACACCGTGATCTGTATAAACATGGAAATATCTTCACCACGATCTGTATAAACATGGAAATATCTACACCGCTATCTGTATAAACATGGTAATATCTACACCACCGTCTATATAAACATGGAAATATCTACACCGCCATCTGCATAAACATGGAAATATCTACAATGCCATCTGTAGAAAGATGGAAATATCTACACCGCAATCTGTGTAAAAATGGAAATATCTACACCGTTATCTCTAAAAACATGGAAATATCTACACCGCTATCTGTATAAACATGGAAATATCTACACCGCGATCTGTATAAACATGGAATATCTACAGCGCCATCTCTATAAACATTGAAATATCTACACTGCCATCTGTAAAAACATGGTAATATATACACAGTCATCTGAATAAACATGGAAATATCTACACCACCATCTGTATAAACATGGAAATACCTACAATACCATCTGTATACACATGGAAATATCTACACAGACATCTGTATAAGTATGGAAATATCTACACCGCCATCTGTATAAACATGGAAATATCTACACTGCCATCTGTAGAAAGATGGAATTATCTACACCGCTATCTCTATAAATATGGAAATATCTACACCGCCATCTCTATAAACATGAAAATATCTACACTGCCATCTCCATAAAGATGGAAGTATCTACTCCACCATGTGTATAAACACGGAAATATCTACACCACCATCTGTGAAAACATGGAAATATCTACACCGCTATCTGTATAAACATGGAAATATCTACACCGCCATCTGCATGTCCATGGAAATATCTACGCTGCCATCTGTATAAACATGGAAATATCTACACGGCCATCTGTGTATAGATGGAAATATCAACATCACCATCTGTACAAACATGGAAATATCTTCACCGCTATCTCTATAAACATGGAAATATCTGCACAGCCATCTGTAAAACATGGAAATACCTCTACAGTCATCTGTATAAACATGGAAATATCTTCAATGCCAACTGTATACACATGGAAATATCTACACAGCCATCTGTATAAACATGTAAATATCTACACTGCTATCTCTATAAACATGGAAATATCTACACCGCCATCTCTATAAACATGAAAATATCTACACTGCCATCTCCATAAACATGGAACTAACTACTCCGCCATCTGTATAAACATGGAAACATCTACACCGCCATCTGTGTGAATAAGGAAATATCTACAATGCCATCTGTATAAAGATATAAATCTCTGCACCGCGAGCTGTATAAACATGGAAATATCTACATCGCTATCTGTATAAACGTGGAAATACCAACACATCTATCGGTATAAACATGGAAATATCTACAACGCCATCTATATAAACATGGAAATATCTACACTGCTATGTCTATAAACATGGAAATACCTACACCGCTATCTCTATTAACATGGAAATATCTACACCGCTATCTGTATAAACATGGAAATATCTACACCGCTATCTGTATAAAGATGGAAATATGTACACAGCGATCTGTATAAACATGGAAATATCTACTCCGCGATCTGTATAAACATGGAAATATCTTCACCACGATCTGTATAAACATGGAAATATCTACACCGCTATCTGTATAAACATGGTAATACCTACAATACCATCTATATAAACATGGAAATATCTACACCGCCATCTGCATAAACATGGAAATATCTACAATGCCATCTGTAGAAAGATGGAAATATCTACACCGCAATCTGTGTAAACATGGAAATATCTACACCGATATCTGTAAAAACATGGAAATATCTACACCGCTATCTGTATAAACATGGAAATACCTACACCGCGATCTGTATAAACATGGAAATATCTACAGCGCCATCTCTATAAACATTGAAATATCTACACTGCCATCTGTAAAACATGGAAATATCTACACAGTCATCTGAATAAACATGGAAATATCTACACCACCATCTGTATAAACATGGAGATACCTACAATACCATCTGTATACACATGGAAATATCTACACAGACATCTCTATAAGTATGGAAATATCTACACCGCCATCTGTATAAACATGGAAATATCTACACTGCCATCTGTAGAAAGATGGAAATAACTACACCGCCATCTGCATGTCCATGGAAATATCTACGCTGCCATCTGTATAAACATGGAAATATCTACACGGCCATCTGTGTATAGATGGAAATATCAACAACGCCATCTGTACAAACATGGAAATATCTACACCGCTATCTCTATAAACATGGAAATATCTGCAGAGCCATCGGTAAAACATGGAAATACCTCTACAGTCATCTGTATAAACATGGAAATATCTACAATGCCATCTGTATACACATGGAAATATCTACACAGCCATCTGTATAAACATGTAAATATCTACACTGCTATCTCTATAAACATGGAAATATCTACACCGCCATCTCTAAAAACATGAAAATATCTACACTGCCATCTCCATAAACAAGGAACTAACTACTCCGCCATCTGTATAAACATGGAAACATCTACACCGCCATCTGTGTGAATAAGGAAATATCTACAATGCCATCTGTGTAAAGATATAAATATCTGCACCGCGAGCTGTATAAACATGGAAATATCTACATCGCTATCTGTATAAACGTAGAAATACCAACACATCTGTCGGTATAAACATGGAAATATCTACAACGCCATCTATATAAACATGGATATATCTACACTGCTATGTCTATAAACATGGAAATACCTACACCGCTATCTCTATAAACATGGAAATATCTACACTGCTATCTGTATAAACATGGAAATATCTACAACGCTATCTGTATAAACATGGAAATATCTACACCGCGATCTGTATAAACATGGAAATATCTACACCGCGATCTGTATAAACATGGAAATATCTTCACCACGATCTGTATAAACATGGAAATATCTACACCGCTATCTGTATAAACATGGTAATACCTACAATACCATCTATATAAACATGGAAATATCTACACCGCCATCTGCATAAACATGGAAATATCTACAATGCCATCTGTAGAAAGATGGAAATATCTACACCGCAATCTGTGTAAACATGGAAATATCTACACCGATATCTGTAAAAACATGGAAATATCTACACCGCTATCTGTATAAACATGGAAATACCTACACCGCGATCTGTATAAACATGGAAATATCTACAGCGCCATCTCTATAAACATTGAAATATCTACACTGCCATCTGTAAAACATGGAAATATCTACACAGTCATCTGAATAAACATGGAAATATCTACACCACCATCTGTATAAACATGGAGATACCTACAATACCATCTGTATACACATGGAAATATCTACACAGACATCTCTATAAGTATGGAAATATCTACACCGCCATCTGTATAAACATGGAAATATCTACACTGCCATCTGTAGAAAGATGGAAATAACTACACCGCCATCTGCATGTCCATGGAAATATCTACGCTGCCATCTGTATAAACATGGAAATATCTACACGGCCATCTGTGTATAGATGGAAATATCAACAACGCCATCTGTACAAACATGGAAATATCTACACCGCTATCTCTATAAACATGGAAATATCTGCAGAGCCATCGGTAAAACATGGAAATACCTCTACAGTCATCTGTATAAACATGGAAATATCTACAATGCCATCTGTATACACATGGAAATATCTACACAGCCATCTGTATAAACATGTAAATATCTACACTGCTATCTCTATAAACATGGAAATATCTACACCGCCATCTCTAAAAACATGAAAATATCTACACTGCCATCTCCATAAACATGGAACTAACTACTCCGCCATCTGTATAAACATGGAAACATCTACACCGCCATCTGTGTGAATAAGGAAATATCTACAATGCCATCTGTGTAAAGATATAAATATCTGCACCGCGAGCTGTATAAACATGGAAATATCTACATCGCTATCTGTATAAACGTAGAAATACCAACACATCTGTCGGTATAAACATGGAAATATCTACAACGCCATCTATATAAACATGGATATATCTACACTGCTATGTCTATAAACATGGAAATACCTACACCGCTATCTCTATAAACATGGAAATATCTACACTGCTATCTGTATAAACATGGAAATATCTACAACGCTATCTGTATAAAAATGGAAATATCTACACCGCGATCTGTATAAACATGGAAATATCTACACCGCGATCTGTATAAACATGGAAATATCTTCACCACGATCTGTATAAACATGGAAATATCTACACCGCTATCTGTATAAACATGGTAATATCTACACCACCATCTATATAAACATGGAAGTATCTACACCGCCATCTGCATAAACATGGAAATATCTACAATGCCATCTGTAGAAAGATGGAAATATCTACACCGCAATCTGTGCAAACACGGAAACATCTACACCGTTATCTCTAAAAACATGGAAATATCTACACCGCTATCTGTATAAACATGGAAATATCTACACCGCGATCTGTATAAACATGGAATATCTACAGCGCCATCTCTATAAACATTGAAATATCTACACTGCCATCTGTAAAAACATGGAAATATCTACACAGTCATCTGAATAAACATGGAAATATCTACACCACCATCTGTATAAACATGGAAATACCTACAATACCATCTGTATACACATGGAAATATCTACACAGACATCTGTATAAGTATGGAAATATCTACACCGCCATCTGTATAAACATGGAAATATCTACACTGCCATCTGTAGAAAGATGGAATTATCTACACCGCTATCTCTATAAACATGGAAATATCTACACCGCCATCTCTATAAACATGAAAATATCTACACTGCCATCTCCATTAAGATGGAAGTATCTACTCCGCCATGTGTATAAACACGGAAATATCTACACCACCATCTGTGAAAACATGGAAATATCTACACCGCTATCTGTATAAACATGGAAATATCTTCACCGCCATCTGCATGTCCATGGAAATATCTACGCTGCCATCTGTATAAACATGGAAATATCTACACGGCCATCTGTGTATAGATGGAAATATCAACATCGCCATCTGTACAAACATGGAAATATCTACACCGCTATCTCTATAAACATGGAAATATCTGCACAGCCATCTGTAAAACATGGAAATACCTCTACAGTCATCTGTATAAACATGGAAATATCTACAATGCCAACTGTATACACATGGAAATATCTACACAGCCATCTGTTTAAACATGTAAATATCTACACTGCTATCTCTATAAACATGGAAATATCTACACCGCCATCTCTATAAACATGAAAATATCTACACTGCCATCTCCATAAACATGGAACTAACTACTCTGCCATCTGTATAAACATGGATACATCTACACCGCCATCTGTGTGAATAAGGAAATATCTACAATGCCATCTGTATAAAGATATAAATCTCTGCACCGCGAGCTGTATAAACATGGAAATATCTACATCGCTATCTGTATAAACGAAGAAATACCAACACATCTATCGGTATAAACATGGAAATATCTACAACGCCATCTATATAAACATGGATATATCTACACTGCTATGTCTATAAACATGGAAATACCTACACCGCTATCTCTATAAACATGGAAATATCTACACTGCTATCTGTATAAACATGGAAATATCTACAACGCTATCTGTATAAACATGGAAATATCTACACCGCGATCTGTATAAACATAGAAATATCTACACCGTGATCTGTATAAACATGGAAATATCTTCACCACGATCTGTATAAACATGGAAATATCTACACCGCTATCTGTATAAACATGGTAATATCTACACCACCGTCTATATAAACATGGAAGTATCTACACCGCCATCTGCATAAACATGGAAATATCTACAATGCCATCTGTAGAAAGATGGAAATATCTACACCGCAATCTGTGTAAAAATGGAAATATCTACACCGTTATCTCTAAAAACATGGAAATATCTACACCGCTATCTGTATAAACATGGAAATATCTACACCGCGATCTGTATAAACATGGAATATCTACAGCGCCATCTCTATAAACATTGAAATATCTACACTGCCATCTGTAAAAACATGGAAATATCTACACAGTCATCTGAATAAACATGGAAATATCTACACCACCATCTGTATAAACATGGAAATACCTACAATACCATCTGTATACACATGGAAATATCTACACAGACATCTGTATAAGTATGGAAATATCTACACCGCCATCTGTATAAACATGGAAATATCTACACTGTCATCTGTACAAAGATGGAATTATCTACACCGCTATCTCTATAAATATGGAAATATCTACACCGCCATCTCTATAAACATGAAAATATCTACACTGCCATCTCCATAAAGATGGAAGTATCTACTCCGCCATGTGTATAAACACGGAAATATCTACACCACCATCTGTGAAAACATGGAAATATCTACACCGCTATCTGTATAAACATGGAAATATCTACACCGCGATCTGCATGTCCATGGAAATATCTACTCTGCCATCTGTATAAACACGGAAATATCAACACGGCCATCTGTGTATAGATGGAAATATCAACATCGCCATCTGTACAAACATGGAAATATCTTCACCGCTATCTCTATAAACATGGAAATATCTGCACAGCCATCTGTAAAACATGGAAATACCTCTACAGTCATCTGTATAAACATGGAAATATCTTCAATGCCAACTGTATACACATGGAAATATCTACACAGCCATCTGTATAAACATGTAAATATCTACACTGCTATCTCTATAAACATGGAAATATCTACACCGCCATCTCTATAAACATGAAAATATCCACACTGCCATCTCCATCAACATGGAACTAACTACTCCGCCATCTGTATAAACATGGAAACATCTACACCGCCATCTGTGTGAATAAGGAAATATCTACAATGCCATCTGTATAAAGATATAAATCTCTGCACCGCGAGCTGTATAAACATGGAAATATCTACATCGCTATCTGTATAAACGTGGAAATACCAACACATCTATCGGTATAAACATGGAAATATCTACAACGCCATCTATATAAACATGGAAATATCTACACTGCTATGTCTATAAACATGGAAATACCTACACCGCTATCTCTATTAACATGGAAATATCTACACCGCTATCTGTATAAACATGGAAATATCTACACCGCTATCTTTATAAACATGGAAATATGTACACAGCGATCTGTATAAACATGGAAATATCTACTCCGCGATCTGTATAAACATGGAAATATCTTCACCACGATCTGTATAAACATGGAAATATCTACACCGCTATCTGTATAAACATGGTAATACCTACAATACCATCTATATAAACATGAAAATATCTACACCGCCATCTGCATAAACATGGAAATATCTACACCGCGATCTGTATAAACATGGAAATATCTACAGCGCCATCTCTATAAACATTGAAATATCTACACTGCCATCTGTAAAACATGGAAATATCTACACAGTCATCTGAATAAACATGGAAATATCTACACCACCATCTGTATAAACATGGAGATACCTACAATACCATCTGTATACACATGGAAATATCTACACAGACATCTCTATAAGTATGGAAATATCTACACCGCCATCTGTATAAACATGGAAATATCTACACTGCCATCTGTAGAAAGATGGAAATATCTACACCGCCATCTGCATGTCCATGGAAATATCTACTCTGCCATCTGTATAAACATGGAAATATCTACACGGCCATCTGTGTATAGATGGAAATATCAACAACGCCATCTGTACAAACATGGAAATATCTACACCGCTATCTCTATAAACATGGAAATATCTGCAGAGCCATCGGTAAAACATGGAAATACCTCTACAGTCATCTGTATAAACATGGAAATATCTACAATGCCATCTGTATACACATGGAAATATCTACACAGCCATCTGTATAAACATGTAAATATCTACACTGCTATCTCTATAAACATGGAAATATCTACACCGCCATCTCTATAAACATGAAAATATCTACACTGCCATCTCCATAAACATGGAACTAACTACTCCGCCATCTGTATAAACATGGAAACATCTACACCGCCATCTGTGTGAATAAGGAAATATCTACAATGCCATCTGTGTAAAGATATAAATATCTGCACCGCGAGCTGTATAAACATGGAAATACCTACATCGCTATCTGTATAAACGTAGAAATACCAACACATCTGTCGGTATAAACATGGAAATATCTACAACGCCATCTATATAAACATGGATATATCTACACTGCTATGTCTATAAACATGGAAATACCTACACCGCTATCTCTATAAACATGGAAATATCTACACTGCTATCTGTATAAACATGGAAATATCTACAACGCTATCTGTATAAACATGGAAATATCTACACCGCGATCTGTATAAACATGGAAATATCTACACCGCGATCTGTATAAACATGGAAATATCTTCACCACGATCTGTATAAACATGGAAATATCTACACTGCTATCTGTATAAACATGGTAATATCTACACCACCATCTATATAAACATGGAATTATCTACACCGCCATCTGCATAAACATGGAAATATCTACAATGCCATCTGTAGAAAGATGGAAATATCTACACCGCAATCTGTGCAAACGTGGAAATATCTACACCGTTATCTCTAAAAACATGGAAATATCTACACCGCTATCTGTATAAACATGGAAATATCTACAACGCGATCTGTATAAACATGGAATATCTACAGCACCATCTCTATAAACATTGAAATATCTACACTGCCATCTGTAAAAACATGGAAATATCTACACAGTCATCTGAATAAACATGGAAATATCTACACCACCATCTGTATAAACATGGAAATACCTACAATACCATCTGTATACACATGGAAATATCTACACAGACATCTGTATAAGTTTGGAAATATCTACACCGCCATCTGTATAAACATGGAAATATCTACACTGCCATC
Source organism: Pan paniscus (assembly GCF_029289425.2). Classification (NCBI taxonomy): domain Eukaryota; kingdom Metazoa; phylum Chordata; class Mammalia; order Primates; family Hominidae; genus Pan; species Pan paniscus. The sequence goes on from NC_073256.2 coordinate 7,537,063, forward strand.
TGTAGAAAGATGGAAATATCTACACCGCTATCTCCATAAATATGGAAATATCTAAACAGCCATCTCTATAAACATGAAAATATCTACACTGCCATCTCCATAAAGATGGAAGTATCTACTCCCCCATGTGTATAAACACGGAAACATCTACACCACCATCTGTGAAAACATGGAAATATCTACACCGCTATCTGTATAAACATGGAAATATCTACACCGCCATCTGCATGTCCATGGAAATATCTACGCTGCCATCTGTATAAACATGGAAATATCTACACGGCCATCTGTGTATAGATGGAATTATCAACAATGCCATCTGTACAAACATGGAAATATCTACACCGCTATCTCTATAAACATGGAAATATCTGCAGAGCCATCGGTAAAACATGGAATTACCTCTACAGTCATCTGTATAAACATGTAAATATCTACACTGCTATCTCTATAAACATGGAAATATCTACACCGCCATCTCTATAAACATGAAAATATCTACACTGCCATCTCCATAAACATGGAACTAACTACTCCGCCATCTGTATAAACATGGAAACATCTACACCGCCATCTGTGTGAATAAGGAAATATCTACAATGCCATCTGTATAAAGATATAAACATCTGCACCGCGAGCTGTATAAACATGGAAATATCTACATCGCTATCTGTATAAACGTAGAAATACCAACACATCTATCGGTATAAACATGGAAATAACTACAACGCCATCTATATAAACATGCATATATCTACACTGCTATGTCTATAAACATGGAAATACCTACACCGCTATCTCTATAAACATGGAAATATCTACACTGCTATCTGTATTAACATGGAAATATCTACAACGCTATCTGTATAAACATGGAAATATCTACACCGCGATCTGTATAAACATGGAAATATCTACACCGTGATCTGTATAAACATGGAAATATCTTCACCATGATCTGTTTAAACATGGAAATATCTACACCGCTATCTGTATAAACATGGTAATATCTACACCACCGTCTATATAAACATGGAAGTATCTACACCGCCATCTGCATAAACATGGATACATCTACAATGCCATCTGTAGAAAGATGGAAATATCTACACCGCAATCTGTGTAAACATGGAAATATCTACACCGTTATCTGTAAAACATGGAAATATCTACACCGCTATCTGTATAAACATGGAAATATCTACACCGCGATCTGTATAAACATGGAATATCTACAGCGCCATCTCTATAAACATTGAAATATCTACACTGCCATCTGTAAAAACATGGAAATATCTACACAGTCATCTGAATAAACATGGAAATATCTACACCACCATCTGTATAAACATGGAAATACCTACAATACCATCTGTATACACATGGAAATATCTACACAGACATCTGTATAAGTATGGAAATATCTACACCGCCATCTGTATAAACATGGAAATATCTACACTGCCATCTGTAGAAAGATGGAATTATCTACACCGCTATCTCTATAAATATGGAAATATCTACACCGCCATCTCTATAAACATGAAAATATCTACACTGCCATCTCCATAAAGATGGAAGTATCTACTCCGCCATGTGTATAAACACGGAAATATCTACACCACCATCTGTGAAAACATGGAAATATCTACACCGCTATCTGTATAAACATGGAAATATCTACAGCGACATCTCTATAAACATTGAAATATCTACACTGCCTTCTGTAAAACATGGAAATATCTACACAGTCATCTGAATAAACATGGAGATATCTACACCACAATCAGTATAAACATGGAAATACCTACAATACCATCTGTATACACATGGAAATATGTACACAGACAACTCTATAAGTATGGAAATATCTACACCGCCATCTGTATAAACATGGAAATATCTTCACTGCCATCTGTAGAAAGATGGAAAAATCTACACCGCTATCTCTACAAATATGGAAATATCTACACCGCCATCTCTATAAACATGAAAATATCTACACTGCCATCTCCAGAAAGATGGAAGTATCTACTCTGCCATGTGTATAAACACGGAAATATCCACACCACCATCTGTGAAAACATGGAAATATCTACACCGCTATCTGTATAAACATGGAAACATCTACACCGCAATCTGCATGTCCATGGAAATATCTACGCTGCCATCTGTATAAACATGGAAATATCTACACGGCCATCTGTGTATAGATGGAAATATCAACATCGCCATCTGTACAAACATGGAAATATCTACACCGCTATCTCTATAAACATGGAAATATCTGCACAGCCATCTGTAAAACATGGAAATACCTCTACAGTCATCTGTATAAACATGGAAATATCTACAATGCCAACTGTATACACATGGAAATATCTACACAGCCATCTGTATAAACATGTAAATATCTACACTGCTATCTCTATAAACATGGAAATATCTACACCGCCATCTCTATAAACCTGAAAATATCTACACTGCCATCTCCATAAACATGGAACTAACTACTCCGCCATCTGTATAAACATGGAAACATCTACACAGCCATCTGTGTGAATAAGGAAATATCTACAATGCCATCTGTATAAAGATATAAATATCTGCACCGCGAGCTGTATAAACATGGAAATATCTACATCGCTATCTGTATAAACGTGGAAATACCAACACATCTATCGGTATAAACATGGAAATATCTACAACGCCATCTATATAAATATGGAAATATCTACACTGCTATGTCTATAAACATGGAAATACCTACACCGCTATCTCTATTAACATGGAAATATCTACACCGATATCTGTATAAACATGGAAATATCTACACCGCTATCTGTATAAACATGGAAATATTTACACAGCGATCTGTATAAACATGGAAATATCTACTCCGCGATCTGTATAAACATGGAAATATCTTCACCACGATCTGTATAAACATGGAAATATCTACACCGCAATCTGTATAAACATGGTAATATCTACACTACCATCTATATAAACATGGAAATATCTACACCGCCATCTGCATAAACATGGAAATATCTACAATGCCATCTGTAGAAAGATGGAAATATCTACACCGCAATCTGTGTAAACATGGAAATATCTACACCGATATCTGTAAAAACATGGAAATATCTACACCGCAATCTGTGTAAACATGGAAATATCTACACCGATATCTGTAAAAACATGGAAATATATACACCGCTATCTGTATAAACATGGAAATATCTACACCACTCTGTATAAACATGGAAATATCTACAGCGCCATCTCTATAAACATTGAAATATCTCCACTGCCATCTGTAAAACATGGAAATATCTACACAGTCATCTGAATAAACATGGAAATATCTACACCACCATCTGTGTAAACATGGAAATACCTACAATACCATCTGTATACACATGGAAATATGTACACAGACAACTCTATAAGTATGGAAATAACTACACCGCCATCTGTATAAACATGGAAATATCTACACTGCCATCTGTAGAAAGATGGAATTATCTACACCGCTATCTCTATAAATATGGAAATATCTACACCGCCATCTCTATAAACATGAAAATATCTAGACTGCCATCTGCATAAAGATGGAAGTATCTACTCTGCCATGTGTATACACACGGAAATATCCACACCACCATCTGTGAAAACATGGAAATATCTACACCGCTATCTGTATAAACATGGAAATATCTACACCGCCAACTGCATGTCCATGGAAATATCTACGCTGCCATCTGTATAAACATGGAAATATCTACACGGCCATCTGTGTATAGATGGAAATATCAACAACGCCATCTGTACAAACATGGAAATATCTACACCGCTATCTCTATAAACATGGAAATATCTGCAGAGCCATCGGTAAAACATGGAAAAACCTCTTCAGTCATCTGTATAAACATGGAAATATCTACAATGCCATCTGTATACACATGGAAATATCTACACAGCCATCTGTATAAACATGTAAATATCTACACTGCTATCTCTATAAACATGGAAATATCTACACCGCCATCTCTATAAACATGAAAATATCTACACTGCCATCTCCATAAACATGGAACTAACTACTCCGCCATCTGTATAAACATGGAAACATCTACACCGCCATCTGTGTGAATAAGGAAATATCTAAAATGCCATCAGTATAAAGATATAAATATCTGCACCGCGAGCTGTATAAAGATGGAAATATCTACATCGCTATCTGTATAAACATGGAAATACCAACACATCTATCGGTAAAAACATGGAAATATCTACAACGCCATCTATATAAACATGGAAATATCTACACAGCTATGTCTATAAACATGGAAATACCTACACCGCTATCTCTATAAACATGGAAATATCTACACCGCCATCTCTATAAACCTGAAAATATCTACACTGCCATCTCCATAAACATGGAACTAACTACTCCGCCATCTGTATAAACATGGAAACATCTACACAGCCATCTGTGTGAATAAGGAAATATCTACAATGCCATCTGTATAAAGATATAAATATCTGCACCGCGAGCTGTATAAACATGGAAATATCTACATCGCTATCTGTATAAACGTGGAAATACCAACACATCTATCGGTATAAACATGGAAATATCTACAACGCCATCTATATAAACATGGAAATATCTACACTGCTATGTCTATAAACATGGAAATACCTACACCGCTATCTCTATTAACATGGAAATATCTACACCGATATCTGTATAAACATGGAAATATCTACACCGCTATCTGTATAAACATGGAAATATTTACACAGCGATCTGTATAAACATGGAAATATCTACTCCGCGATCTGTATAAACATGGAAATATCTTCACCACGATCTGTATAAACATGGAAATATCTACACCGCAATCTGTATAAACATGGTAATATCTACACTACCATCTATATAAACATGGAAATATCTACACCGCCATCTGCATAAACATGGAAATATCTACAATGCCATCTGTAGAAAGATGGAAATATCTACACCGCAATCTGTGTAAACATGGAAATATCTACACCGATATCTGTAAAAACATGGAAATATCTACACCGCAATCTGTGTAAACATGGAAATATCTACACCGATATCTGTAAAAACATGGAAATATATACACCGCTATCTGTATAAACATGGAAATATCTACACCACTCTGTATAAACATGGAAATATCTACAGCGCCATCTCTATAAACATTGAAATATCTCCACTGCCATCTGTAAAACATGGAAATATCTACACAGTCATCTGAATAAACATGGAAATATCTACACCACCATCTGTGTAAACATGGAAATACCTACAATACCATCTGTATACACATGGAAATATGTACACAGACAACTCTATAAGTATGGAAATAACTACACCGCCATCTGTATAAACATGGAAATATCTACACTGCCATCTGTAGAAAGATGGAATTATCTACACCGCTTTCTCTATAAATATGGAAATATCTACACCGCCATCTCTATAAACATGAAAATATCTAGACTGCCATCTGCATAAAGATGGAAGTATCTACTCTGCCATGTGTATACACACGGAAATATCCACACCACCATCTGTGAAAACATGGAAATATCTACACCGCTATCTGTATAAACATGGAAATATCTACACCGCCAACTGCATGTCCATGGAAATATCTACGCTGCCATCTGTATAAACATGGAAATATCTACACGGCCATCTGTGTATAGATGGAAATATCAACAACGCCATCTGTACAAACATGGAAATATCTACACCGCTATCTCTATAAACATGGAAATATCTGCAGAGCCATCGGTAAAACATGGAAAAACCTCTTCAGTCATCTGTATAAACATGGAAATATCTACAATGCCATCTGTATACACATGGAAATATCTACACAGCCATCTGTATAAACATGTAAATATCTACACTGCTATCTCTATAAACATGGAAATATCTACACCGCCATCTCTATAAACATGAAAATATCTACACTGCCATCTCCATAAACATGGAACTAACTACTCCGCCATCTGTATAAACATGGAAACATCTACACCGCCATCTGTGTGAATAAGGAAATATCTAAAATGCCATCAGTATAAAGATATAAATATCTGCACCGCGAGCTGTATAAAGATGGAAATATCTACATCGCTATCTGTATAAACATGGAAATACCAACACATCTATCGGTAAAAACATGGAAATATCTACAACGCCATCTATATAAACATGGAAATATCTACACAGCTATGTCTATAAACATGGAAATACCTACACCGCTATCTCTATAAACATGGAAATATCTACACCGCCATCTCTATAAACCTGAAAATATCTACACTGCCATCTCCATAAACATGGAACTAACTACTCCGCCATCTGTATAAACATGGAAACATCTACACAGCCATCTGTGTGAATAAGGAAATATCTACAATGCCATCTGTATAAAGATATAAATATCTGCACCGCGAGCTGTATAAACATGGAAATATCTACATCGCTATCTGTATAAACGTGGAAATACCAACACATCTATCGGTATAAACATGGAAATATCTACAACGCCATCTATATAAACATGGAAATATCTACACTGCTATGTCTATAAACATGGAAATACCTACACCGCTATCTCTATTAACATGGAAATATCTACACCGATATCTGTATAAACATGGAAATATCTACACCGCTATCTGTATAAACATGGAAATATTTACACAGCGATCTGTATAAACATGGAAATATCTACTCCGCGATCTGTATAAACATGGAAATATCTTCACCACGATCTGTATAAACATGGAAATATCTACACCGCAATCTGTATAAACATGGTAATATCTACACTACCATCTATATAAACATGGAAATATCTACACCGCCATCTGCATAAACATGGAAATATCTACAATGCCATCTGTAGAAAGATGGAAATATCTACACCGCAATCTGTGTAAACATGGAAATATCTACACCGATATCTGTAAAAACATGGAAATATCTACACCGCAATCTGTGTAAACATGGAAATATCTACACCGATATCTGTAAAAACATGGAAATATATACACCGCTATCTGTATAAACATGGAAATATCTACACCACTCTGTATAAACATGGAAATATCTACAGCGCCATCTCTATAAACATTGAAATATCTCCACTGCCATCTGTAAAACATGGAAATATCTACACAGTCATCTGAATAAACATGGAAATATCTACACCACCATCTGTGTAAACATGGAAATACCTACAATACCATCTGTATACACATGGAAATATGTACACAGACAACTCTATAAGTATGGAAATAACTACACCGCCATCTGTATAAACATGGAAATATCTACACTGCCATCTGTAGAAAGATGGAATTATCTACACCGCTTTCTCTATAAATATGGAAATATCTACACCGCCATCTCTATAAACATGAAAATATCTAGACTGCCATCTGCATAAAGATGGAAGTATCTACTCTGCCATGTGTATACACACGGAAATATCCACACCACCATCTGTGAAAACATGGAAATATCTACACCGCTATCTGTATAAACATGGAAATATCTACACCGCCAACTGCATGTCCATGGAAATATCTACGCTGCCATCTGTATAAACATGGAAATATCTACACGGCCATCTGTGTATAGATGGAAATATCAACAACGCCATCTGTACAAACATGGAAATATCTACACCGCTATCTCTATAAACATGGAAATATCTGCAGAGCCATCGGTAAAACATGGAAAAACCTCTTCAGTCATCTGTATAAACATGGAAATATCTACAATGCCATCTGTATACACATGGAAATATCTACACAGCCATCTGTATAAACATGTAAATATCTACACTGCTATCTCTATAAACATGGAAATATCTACACCGCCATCTCTATAAACATGAAAATATCTACACTGCCATCTCCATAAACATGGAACTAACTACTCCGCCATCTGTATAAACATGGAAACATCTACACCGCCATCTGTGTGAATAAGGAAATATCTAAAATGCCATCAGTATAAAGATATAAATATCTGCACCGCGAGCTGTATAAAGATGGAAATATCTACATCGCTATCTGTATAAACATGGAAATACCAACACATCTATCGGTAAAAACATGGAAATATCTACAACACCATCTATATAAACATGGAAATATCTACACAGCTATATCTATAAACATGGAAATACCTACACCGCTATCTCTATAAACATGGAAATATCTACACCGCTATCTGTATAAACATGGAAATATCTTCACCGCGATCTGTATAAACATGGAAATATCTACACCGCGATCTGTATAAACATGGAAATATCTTCACCACGATCTGTATAAACATGGAAATATCTACACCGCTATCTGTATAAACATGGTAATATCTACACCACCATCTATATAAACATGGAAATATCTACACCGCCATCTGCATAAACATGGAAATATCTACAATGCCATCTGTAGAAAGATGGAAATATGTACACCGCAATCTGTGTAAACATGGAAATATCTACACCGATATCTGTAAAAACATGGAAATATATACACCGCTATCTGTATAAACATGGAAATATCTACACCGCAATCTGTATAAACATGGAAATATCTACAGCGCCATCTCTATAAACATTGAAATATCTACACTGTCATCTGCAAAACATGGAAATATCTACACAGTCATCTGAATAAACATGGAAATATCTACACCACCATCTGTATAAACATGGAAATACCTACAATACCATCTGTATACACATGGAAATATGTACACAGACAACTCTATAAGTATGGAAATATCTACACCGCCATCTGTATAAACATGGAAATATCTACACTGCCATCTGTAGAAAGATGGAAATATCTACACCGCTATCTCTATAAATATGGAAATATCTACACCGCCGTCTCTATAAACATGAAAATATCTACACTGCCATCTCCATAAAGATGGAAGTATCTACTCCGCCATGTGTATAAACACGGAAACATCTACACCACCATCTGTGAAAACATGGAAATATCTACACCGCTATCTGTATAAACATGGAAATATCTACACCGCCATCTGCATGTCCATGGAAATATCTACGCTGCCATCAGTATAAACATGGAAATATCTACACGGCCATCTGTGTATAGATGGAATTATCAACAACGCCATCTGTACAAACATGGAAATATCTACACCGCTATCTCTATAAACATGGAAATATCTGCAGAGCCATCGTTAAAACATGGAAATACCTCTACAGTCATCTGTATAAACATATAAATATCTACACTGCTATCTCTATAAACATGGAAATATCTACACCGCCATCTCTATAAACATGAAAATATCTACACTGCCATCTCCATAAACATGGAACTAACTACTCCGCCATCTGTATAAACATGGATACATCTACACCGACATCTGTGTGAATAAGGAAATATCTACAATGCCATCTGTATAAAGATATAAATATCTGCACCGCGAGCTGTATAAACATGGAAATATCTACATCGCTATCTGTATAAACGAAGAAATACCAACACATCTATCGGTATAAACATGGAAATATCTACAACGCCATCTATATAAACATGGATATATCTAAACTGCTATGTCTATAAACATGGAAATACCTACACCGCTATCTCTATAAACATGGAAATATATACACTGCTATCTGTATAAACATGGAAATATCTACAACGCTATCTGTATAAACATGGAAATATCTACACCGCGATCTGTATAAACATAGAAATATCTACACCGTGATCTGTATAAACATCGAAATATCTTCACCACGATCTGTATAAACATGGAAATATCTACACCGCTATCTGTATAAACATGGTAATATCTACACCACCGTCTATATAAACATGGAAGTATCTACACCGCCATCTGCATAAACATGGAAATATCTACAATGCCATCTGTAGAAAGATGGAAATATCTACACCGCAATCTGTGTAAAAATGTAAATATCTACACCGTTATCTCTAAAAACATGGAAATATCTACACCGCTATCTGTATAAACATGGAAATATCTACACCGCGATCTGTATAAACATGGAATATCTACAGCGCCATCTCTATAAACATTGAAATATCTACACTGCCATCTGTAAAAACATGGAAATATCTACACAGTCATCTGAATAAACATGGAAATATCTACACCACCATCTGTATAAACATGGAAATACCTACAATACCATCTGTATACACATGGAAATATCTACACAGACATCTGTATAAGTATGGAAATATCTACACCGCCATCTGTATAAACATGGAAATATCTACACTGCCATCTGTAGAAAGATGGAATTATCTACACCGCTATCTCTATAAATATGGAAATATCTACACCGCCATCTCTATAAACATGAAAATATCTACACTGCCATCTCCATAAAGATGGAAGTATCTACTCCGCCATGTGTATAAACACGGAAATATCTACACCACCATCTGTGAAAACTTGGAAATATCTACACCGCTATCTGTATAAACATGGAAATATCTACACCGCCATCTGCATGTCCATGGAAATATCTACGCTGCCATCTGTATAAACATGGAAATATCTACACGGCCATCTGTGTATAGATGGAAATATCAACATCACCATCTGTACAAACATGGAAATATCTTCACCGCTATCTCTATAAACATGGAAATATCTGCACAGCCATCTGTAAAACATGGAAATACCTCTACAGTCATCTGTATAAACATGGAAATATCTTCAATGCCAACTGTATACACATGGAAATATCTACACAGCTATCTGTATAAACATGTAAATATCTACACTGCTATCTCTATAAACATGGAAATATCTACACCGCCATCTCTATAAACATGAAAATATCTACACTGCCATCTCCATAAACATGGAACTAACTACTCCGCCATCTGTATAAACATGGAAACATCTACACCGCCATCTGTGTGAATAAGAAAATATCTACAATGCCATCTGTATAAAGATATAAATCTCTGCACCGCGAGCTGTATAAACATGGAAATATCTACATCGCTATCTGTATCAACGTGGAAATACCAACACATCTATCGGTATAAACATGGAAATATCTACAACGCCATCTATATAAACATGGAAATATCTACACTGCTATGTCTATAAACATGGAAATACCTACACCGCTATCTCTATTAACATGGAAATATCTACACCGCTATCTGTATAAACATGGAAATATCTACACCGCTATCTGTATAAACATGGAAATATGTACACAGCGATCTGTATAAACATGGAAATATCTACTCCGCGATCTGTATAAACATGGAAATATCTTCACCACGATCTGTATAAACATGGAAATATCTACACCGCTATCTGTATAAACATGGTAATACCTACAATACCATCTATATAAACATGGAAATATCTACACCGCCATCTGCATAAACATGGAAATATCTACAATGCCATCTGTAGAAAGATGGAAATATCTACACCGCAATCTGTGTAAACATGGAAATATCTACACCGATATCTGTAAAAACATGGAAATATCTACACCGCTATTTGTATAAACATGGAAATACCTACACCGCGATCTGTATAAACATGGAAATATCTACAGCGCCATCTCTATAAACATTGAAATATCTACACTGCCATCTGTAAAACATGGAAATATCTACACAGTCATCTGAATAAACATGGAAATATCTACACCACCATCTGTATAAACATGGAGATACCTACAATACCATCTGTATACACATGGAAATATCTACACAGACATCTCTATAAGTATGGAAATATCTACACCGCCATCTGTATAAACATGGAAATATCTACACTGCCATCTGTAGAAAGATGGAAATATCTACACCGCCATCTGCATGTCCATGGAAATATCTACGCTGCCATCTGTATAAACATGGAAATATCTACACGGCCATCTGTGTATAGATGGAAATATCAACAACGCCATCTGTACAAACATGGAAATATCTACACCGCTATCTCTATAAACATGGAAATATCTGCAGAGCCATCGGTAAAACATGGAAATACCTCTACAGTCATCTGTATAAACATGGAAATATCTACAATGCCATCTGTATACACATGGAAATATCTACACAGCCATCTGTATAAACATGTAAATATCTACACTGCTATCTCTATAAACATGGAAATATCTACACCGCCATCTCTAAAAACATGAAAATATCTACACTGCCATCTCCATAAACATGGAACTAACTACTCCGCCATCTGTATAAACATGGAAACATCTACACCGCCATCTGTGTGAATAAGGAAATATCTACAATGCCATCTGTGTAAAGATATAAATATCTGCACCGCGAGCTGTATAAACATGGAAATATCTACATCGCTATCTGTATAAACGTAGAAATACCAACACATCTGTCGGTATAAACATGGAAATATCTACAACGCCATCTATATAAACATGGATATATCTACACTGCTATGTCTATAAACATGGAAATACCTACACCGCTATCTCTATAAACATGGAAATATCTACACTGCTATCTGTATAAACATGGAAATATCTACAACGCTATCTGTATAAACATGGAAATATCTACACCGCGATCTGTATAAACATGGAAATATCTACACCGCGATCTGTATAAACATGGAAATATCTTCACCACGATCTGTATAAACATGGAAATATCTACACCGCTATCTGTATAAACATGGTAATATCTACACCACCATCTATATAAACATGGAAGTATCTACACCGCCATCTGCATAAACATGGAAATATCTACAATGCCATCTGTAGAAAGATGGAAATATCTACACCGCAATCGGTGCAAACATGGAAACATCTACACCGTTATCTCTAAAAACATGGAAATATCTACACCGCTATCTGTATAAACATGGAAATATCTACACTGCGATCTGTATAAACATGGAATATCTACAGCGCCAACTCTATAAACATTGAAATATCTACACTGCCATCTGTAAAAACATGGAAATATCTACACAGTCATCTGAATAAACATGGAAATATCTACACCACCATCTGTATAAACATGGAAATACCTACAATACCATCTGTATACACATGGAAATATCTACACAGACATCTGTATAAGTATGGAAATATCTACACCGCCATCTGTATAAACATGGAAATATCTACACTGCCATCTGTAGAAAGATGGAAATATCTACACCGCTATCTCCATAAATATGGAAATATCTACACCGCCATCTGTATAAACATGGAAATATCTACACTGCCATCTGTAGAAAGATGGAATTATCTACACCGCTATCTCTATAAATATGGAAATATCTACACCGCCATCTCTATAAACATGAAAATATCTACACTGCCATCTCGATTATGATGGAAGTATCTACTCCGCCATGTGTATAAACACGGAAATATCTACACCACCATCTGTGAAAACATGGAAATATCTACACCGCTATCTGTATAAACATGGAAATATCTACACCGCCATCTGCATGTCCATGGAAATATCTACGCTGCCATCTGTATAAACATGGAAATATCTACACGGCCATCTGTGTATAGATGGAAATATCAACATCGCCATCTGTACAAACATGGAAATATCTACACCGCTATCTCTATAAACATGGAAATATCTGCACAGCCATCTGTAAAACATGGAAATACCTCTACAGTCATCTGTATAAACATGGAAATATCTACAATGCCAACTGTATACACATGGAAATATCTACACAGCCATCTGTTTAAACATGTAAATATCTACACTGCTATCTCTATAAACATGGAAATATCTACACCGCCATCTCTATAAACATGAAAATATCTACACTGCCATCTCCATAAACATGGAACTAACTACTCCGCCATCTGTATAAACATGGAAACATCTACACCGCCATCTGTGTGAATAAGGAAATATCTACAATGCCATCTGTATAAAGAAATAAATCTCTGCACCGCGAGCTGTATAAACATGGAAATATCTACATCGCTATCTGTATAAACGTGGAAATACCAACACATCTATCGGTATAAACATGGAAATATCTACAACGCCATCTATATAAACATGGAAATATCTACATTGCTATGTCTATAAACATGGAAATACATACACCGCTATCTCTATTAACATGGAAATATCTACACCGCTATCTGTATAAACATGGAAATATCTACACCGCTATCTGTATAAACATGGAAATATCTTCACCACGATCTGTATAAACATGGAAATATCTACACCGCTATCTGTATAAACATGGTAATACCTACAATACCATCTATATAAACATGGAAATATCTACACCGCCATCTGCATAAACATGGAAATATCTACAATGCCATCTGTAGAAAGATGGAAATATCTACACCGCAATCTGTGTAAACATGGAAATATCTACACCGATATCTGTAAAAACATGGAAATATCTACACCGCTATCTGTATAAACATGGAAATACCTACACCGCGATCTGTATAAACATGGAAATATCTACAGCGCCATCTCTATAAACATTGAAATATCTACACTGCCATCTGTAAAACATGGAAATATCTACACAGTCATCTGAATAAACATGGAAATATCTACACCACCATCTGTATAAACATGGAGATACCTACAATACCATCTGTATACACATGGAAATATCTACACAGACATCTCTATAAGTATGGAAATATCTACACCGCCATCTGTATAAACATGGAAATATCTACACTGCCATCTGTAGAAAGATGGAAATATCTACACCGCCATCTGCATGTCCATGGAAATATCTACGCTGCCATCTGTATAAACATGGAAATATCTACACGGCCCTCTGTGTATAGATGGAAATATCAACAACGCCATCTGTACAAACATGGAAGTATCTACACCGCTATCTCTATAAACATGGAAATATCTGCAGAGCCATCGGTAAAACATGGAAATACCTCTACAGTCATCTGTATAAACATGGAAATATCTACAATGCCATCTGTATACACATGGAAATATCTACACAGCCATCTGTATAAACATGTAAATATCTACACTGCTATCTCTATAAACATGGAAATATCTACACCGCCATCTCTAAAAACATGAAAATATCTACACTGCCATCTCCATAAACATGGAACTAACTACTCCGCCATCTGTATAAACATGGAAACATCTACACCGCCATCTGTGTGAATAAGGAAATATCTACAATGCCATCTGTGTAAAGATATAAATATCTGCACCGCGAGCTGTATAAACATGGAAATATCTACATCGCTATCTGTATAAACGTAGAAATACCAACACATCTGTCGGTATAAACATGGAAATATCTACAACGCCATCTATATAAACATGGATATATCTACACTGCTATGTCTATAAACATGGAAATACCTACACCGCTATCTCTATAAACATGGAAATATCTACACTGCTATCTGTATAAACATGGAAATATCTACAACGCTATCTGTATAAACATGGAAATATCTACACCGCGATCTGTATAAACATGGAAATATCTACACCGCGATCTGTATAAACATGGAAATATCTTCACCACGATCTGTATAAACATGGAAATATCTACACCGCTATCTGTATAAACATGGTAATTTCTACACCACCATCTATATAAACATGGAAGTATCTACACCGCCATCTGCATAAACATGGAAATATCTACAATGCCATCTGTAGAAAGATGGAAATATCTACACCGCAATCGGTGCAAACATGGAAACATCTACACCGTTATCTCTAAAAACATGGAAATATCTACACCGCTATCTGTATAAACATGGAAATATCTACACTGCGATCTGTATAAACATGGAATATCTACAGCGCCATCTCTATAAACATTGAAATATCTACACTGCCATCTGTAAAAACATGGAAATATCTACACAGTCATCTGAATAAACATGGAAATATCTACACCACCATCTGTATAAACATGGAAATACCTACAATACCATCTGTATACACATGGAAATATCTACACAGACATCTGTATAAGTATGGAAATATCTACACCGCCATCTGTATAAACATGGAAATATCTACACTGCCATCTGTAGAAAGATGGAAATATCTACACCGCTATCTCCATAAATATGGAAATATCTACACCGCCATCTGTATAAACATGGAAATATCTACACTGCCATCTGTAGAAAGATGGAATTATCTACACCGCTATCTCTATAAATATGGAAATATCTACACCGCCATCTCTATAAACATGAAAATATCTACACTGCCATCTCGATTAAGATGGAAGTATCTACTCCGCCATGTGTATAAACACGGAAATATCTACACCACCATCTGTGAAAACATGGAAATATCTACACCGCTATCTGTATAAACATGGAAATATCTACACCGCCATCTGCATGTCCATGGAAATATCTACGCTGCCATCTGTATAAACATGGAAATATCTACACGGCCATCTGTGTATAGATGGAAATATCAACATCGCCATCTGTACAAACATGGAAATATCTACACCGCTATCTCTATAAACATGGAAATATCCGCACAGCCATCTGTAAAACATGGAAATACCTCTACAGTCATCTGTATAAACATGGAAATATCTACAATGCCAACTGTATACACATGGAAATATCTACACAGCCATCTGTTTAAACATGTAAATATCTACACTGCTATCTCTATAAACATGGAAATATCTACACCGCCATCTCTATAAACATGAAAATATCTACACTGCCATCTCCATAAACATGGAACTAACTACTCCGCCATCTGTATAAACATGGAAACATCTACACCGCCATCTGTGTGAATAAGGAAATATCTACAATGCCATCTGTATAAAGAAATAAATCTCTGCACCGCGAGCTGTATAAACATGGAAATATCTACATCGCTATCTGTATAAACGTGGAAATACCAACACATCTATCGGTATAAACATGGAAATATCTACAACGCCATCTATATAAACATGGAAATATCTACATTGCTATGTCTATAAACATGGAAATACCTACACCGCTATCTCTATTAACATGGAAATATCTACACCGCTATCTGTATAAACATGGAAATATCTACACCGCTATCTGTATAAACATGGAAATATGTACACAGCGATCTGTATAAACATGGAAATATCTACTCCGCGATCTGTATAAACATGGAAATATCTTCACCACGATCTGTATAAACATGGAAATATCTACACCGCTATCTGTATAAACATGGTAATACCTACACCACCATCTATATAAACATGGAAATATCTACACCGCCATCTGCATAAACATGGAAATATCTACAATGCCATCTGTAGAAAGATGGAAATATCTACACCGCAATCTGTGTAAACATGGAAATATCTACACCGATATCTGTAAAAACATGGAAATATCTACACCGCTATCTGTATAAACATGGAAATACCTACACGGCGATCTGTATAAACATGGAAATATCTACAGCGCCATCTCTATAAACATTGAAATATCTACACTGCCATCTGTAAAACATGGAAATATCTACACAGTCATCTGAATAAACATGGAAATATCTACACCACCATCTGTATAAACATGGAGATACCTACAATACCATCTGTATACACATGGAAATATCTACACAAACATCCCTATAGGTATGGAAATATCTACACCGCCATCTGTATAAACATGGAGATATCTACACTGCCATCTGTAGAAAGATGGAAATATCTACACCGCGATCTGTATAAAGATGGAAATATCTTCACCACGATCTGTATAAACATGGAAATATCTACACCGCTATCTGTATAAACATGGTAATATCTACACCACCATCTATATAAACATGGAAATATCTACACCGCCATCTGCATAAACATGGAAATATCTACAATGCCATCTGCAGAAAGATGGAAATATCTACACCGCAATCTGTGTAAACATGGAAATATCTACACCGATATCTGTAAAAACATGGAAATATATACACCGCTATCTGTATAAACATGGAAATATCTACACCACTCTGTATAAACATGGAAATATCTACAGCGCCATCTCTATAAACATTGAAATATCTACACTGCCATCTGTAAAACATGGAAATATCTACACAGTCATCTGAATAAACATGGAAATATCTACACCACCATCTGTATAAACATGGAAATACCTACAATACCATCTGTATACACATGGAAATATGTACACAGACAACTCTATAAGTATGGAAATAACTACACCGCCATCTGTATAAACATGGAAATATCTACACAGCCATCTGTAGAAAGATGGAAATATCTACACCGCTATCTCTCTAAATATGGAAATATCTACACCGCCATCTCTATAAACATGAAAATATCTACACTGCCATCTCCATAAAGATGGAAGTATCTACTCCCCCATGTGTATAAACACGGAAACATCTACACCACCATCTGTGAAAACATGGAAATATCTACACCGCTATCTGTATAAACATGGAAATAGCTACACCGCCATCTGCATGTCCATGGAAATATCTACGCTGCCATCTGTATAAACATGGAAATATCTACACGGCCATCTGTGTATAGATGGAATTATCAACAACGCCATCTGTACAAACATGGAAATATCTACACCGCTATCTCTATAAACATGGAAATATCTGCAGAGCCATCGGTAAAACATGGAATTACCTCTACAGTCATCTGTATAAACATGTAAATATCTACACTGCTATCTCTATAAACATGGAAATATCTACACCGCCATCTCTATAAACATGAAAATATCTACACTGCCATCTCCATAAACATGGAAATAACTACTCCGCCATCTGTATAAACATGGAAACATCTACACCGCCATCTGTGTGAATAAGGAAATATCTACAACGCCATCTGTATAAAGATATAAATATCTGCACCGCGAGCTGTATAAACATGGAAATATCTACATCGCTATCTGTATCAACGTGGAAATACCAACACATCTATCGGTATAAACATGGAAATATCTACAACGCCATCTATATAAACATGGAAATATCTACACCGCTATGTCTATAAACATGGAAATACCTACACCGCTATCTCTATAAACATGGAAATATCTACACCGCTATCTGTATAAACATGGAAATATCTGCACAGCGATCTGTATAAACATGGAAATATCTACACCGCGATCTGTATAAACATGGAAATATCTTCACCACGATCTGTATAAACATGGAAATATCTACACCGCTATCTGTATAAACATGGTAATATCTACACCACCATCTATATAAACATGGAAATATCTACACCGCCATCTGCATAAACATGGAAATATCTACAATGCCATCTGTA
Organism: Pan paniscus; assembly: GCF_029289425.2. NCBI lineage: Eukaryota > Metazoa > Chordata > Mammalia > Primates > Hominidae > Pan > Pan paniscus. Next base: position 7,556,489 of record NC_073256.2, read on the forward strand.
GAAAGATGGAAATATCTACACCGCAATCTGTGTAAACATGGAAATATCTACACCGATATCTGTAAAAACATGGAAATATATACACCGCTATCTGTATAAACATGGAAATATCTACACCGCACTCTGTATAAACATGGAAATATCTACAGCGACATCTCTATAAACATTGAAATATCTACACTGCCTTCTGTAAAACATGGAAATATCTACACAGTCATCTGAATAAACATGGAAATATCTACACCACAATCGGTATAAACATGGAAATACCTACAATACCATCTGTATACACATGGAAATATGTACACAGACAACTCTATAAGTATGGAAATATCTACACCGCCATCTGTATAAACATGGAAATATCTTCACTGCCATCTGTAGAAAGATGGAAAAATCTACACCGCTATCTCTATAAATATGGAAATATCTACACCGCCATCTCTATAAACATGAAAATATCTACACTGCCATCTCCAGAATGATGGAAGTATCTACTCTGCCATGTGTATAAACACGGAAATATCCACACCACCATCTGTGAAAACATGGAAATATCTACACCGCTATCTGTATAAACATGGAAATATCTACACCGCAATCTGCATGTCCATGGAAATATCTACGCTGCCATCTGTATAAACATGGAAATATCTACACGGCCATCTGTGTATAGATGGAAATATCAACATCGCCATCTGTACAAACATGGAAATATCTACACCGCTATCTCTATAAACATGGAAATATCTGCACAGCCATCTGTAAAACATGGAAATACCTCTACAGTCATCTGTATAAACATGGAAATATCTACAATGCCAACTGTATACACATGGAAATATCTACACAGCCATCTGTATAAACATGTATATATCTACACTTCTATCTCTATAAACATGGAAATATCTACACCGCCATCTCTATAAACCTGAAAATATCTACACTGCCATCTCCATAAACATGGAACTAACTACTCCGCCATCTGTATAAACATGGAAACATCTACACCGCCATCTGTGTGAATAAGGAAATATCTACAATGCCATCTGTATAAAGATATAAATATCTGCACCGCGAGCTGTATAAACATGGAAATATCTACATCGCTATCTGTATAAACGTGGAAATACCAACACATCTATCGGTATAAACATGGAAATATCTACAACGCCATCTATATAAACATGGAAATATCTACACTGCTATGTCTATAAACATGGAAATACCTACACCGCTATCTCTATTAACATGGAAATATCTACACCGCTATCTGTATAAACATGGAAATATCTACACCGCTATCTGTATAAACATGGAAATATTTACACAGCGATCTGTATAAACATGGAAATATCTACTCCGCGATCTGTATAAACATGGAAATATCTTCACCACGATCTGTATAAACATGGAAATATCTACACCGCTATCTGTATAAACATGGTAATATCTACACTACCATCTATATAAACATGGAAATATCTACACCGCCATCTGCATAAACATGGAAATATCTACAATGCCATCTGTAGAAAGATGGAAATATCTACACCGCAATCTGTGTAAACATGGAAATATCTACACCGATATCTGTAAAAACATGGAAATATCTACACCGCTATCTGTATAAACATGGAAATAACTACACCGCGATCTGTATAAACATGGAAATATCTACAGCGCCATCTCTATAAACATTGAAATATCTACACTGCCATATGTAAAACATGGAAACATCTACACAGTCGTCTGAATAAACATGGAAATATCTACACCACCATCTGTATAAACATGGAGATACCTACAATACCATCTGTATACACATGGAAATATCTACACAGACATCTGTATAAGTGTGGAAATATCTACACCGCCATCTGTATAAACATGGAAATATCTACACTGCCATCTGTAGAAAAATGGAATTATCTACACCGCTATCTCTATAAATATGGAAATATCTACACCGCCATCTCTATAAACATGAAAATATCTACACTGCCATCTCCATAAAGATGGAAGTATCTACTCCGCCATGTGTATAAACACGGAAATATCTACACCACCTTCTGTGAAAACATGGAAATATCTACACCGCTATCTGTATAAACATGGAAATATCTACACCGCCATCTGCATGTCCATGGAAATATCTACGCTGCCATCTGTATAAACATGGAAATATCTACACGGCCATCTGTGTATAGATGGAAATATCAACATCACCATCTGTACAAACATGGAAATATCTACACCGCTATCTCTATAAACATGGAAATATCTGCAGAGCCATCGGTAAAACATGGAAATACCTCTACAGTCATCAGTATAAACATGGAAATATCTACAATGCTATCTATATACACATGGAAATAGCTACACAGCCATCTGTATAAACATTAAAATATCTACACTGCTATCTCTATAAACATGGAAATATCTACACCGCCATCTCTATAAACATGAAATTATCTACACTGCCATCTCCATAAACATGGAACTAACTACTCCGCCATCTGTATAAACATGGAAACATCTACACCGCCATCTGTGTGAATAAGGAAATATCTACAATGCCATCTGTATAAAGATATAAATATCTGCACCGCGAGCTGTATAAACCTGGAGATATGTACATCGCTATCTGTATAAACGTAGAAATACCAACACATCTATCGGTATAAACATGGAAATATCTACAACGCCATCTATATAAACATGGATATATCTACACTGCTATGTCTATAAACATGGAATTACCTACACCGCTATCTCTATAAACATGGAAATATCTACACTGCTATCTGTATAAACATGGAAATATCTACAACGCTATCTGTATAAACATGGAAATATCTACACCGCGATCTGTATAAACATGGAAATATCTACACCGTGATCTGTATAAACATGGAAATATCTACACCGTGATCTGTATAAACATGGAAATATCTTCACCACGATCTGTATAAACATGGAAATATCTACACCGCTATCTGTATAAACATGGTAATATCTACACCACCATCTATATAAACATGGAAGTATCTACACCGCCATCTGCATAAACATGGAAATATCTGCAATGCCATCTGTAGAAAGATGGAAATATCTACACCGAAATCTGTGTAAACATGGAAATAACTACACCGTTATCTGTAAAAACATGGAAATGTCTACACCGCTATCTGTATAAACATGGAAATATCTACACCGCAATATGTATAAACATGGAATATCTACAGCGCCATCTCTATAAACATTGAAATATCTACACTGCCATCTGTAAAAACATGGAAATATCTACACAGTCATCTGAATAAACATGGAAATATCTACACCACCATCTGTATAAACATGGAAATACATACAATACCATCTGTATACACATGGAAATATCTACACAGACATCTGTATAAGTATGGAAATATCTACACCGCCATCTGTATAAACATGGAAATATCTACACTGCCATCTGTAGAAAGATGGAATTATCTACACCGCTATCTCTATAAATATGGAAATATCTACACCGCCATCTCTATAAACATGAAAATATCTACACTGCCATCTCCATAAAGATGGAAGTATCTACTCCGCCATGTGTATAAACACGGAAATATCTACACCACCATCTGTGAAAACATGGAAATATCTACACCGCTATCTGTATAAACATGGAAATATCTACACCGCCATCTGCATGTCCATGGACATATCTACGCTGCCATCTGTATAAACATGGAAATATCTACACGGCCATCTGTGTATAGATGGAAATATCAACATCGCCATCTGTACAAACATGGAAATATCTACACCGCTATCTCTATAAACATGGAAATATCTGCACAGCCATCTGTAAAACATGGAAATACCTCTACAGTCATCTGTATAAACATGGAAATATCTACAATGCCAACTGTATACACATGGAAATATCTACACAGCCATCTGTATAAACATGTAAATATCTACACTGCTATCTATATAAACATGGAAATATCTACACCGCCATCTCTATAAACATGAAAATATCTACACTGCCATCTCCATAAACATGGAACTAACTACTCCGCCATCTGTATAAACATGGAAACATCTACACCGCCATCTGTGTGAATAAGGAAATATCTACAATGCCATCAGTATAAACATATAAATATCTGCACCGCGAGCTGTATAAAGATGGAAATATCTACATCGCTATCTGTATAAATGTGGAAATACCAACACATCTATCGGTATAAACATGGAAATATCTACAACGCCATCTATATAAACATGGAAATATCTACACCGCTATGTCTATAAACATGGAAATACCTACACCGCTATCTCTATAAACATGGAAATATCTACACCGCTATCTGTATAAACATGGAAATATCTACACCGCTATCTGTATAAACATGGAAATATCTGCACAGCGATCTGTATAAACATGGAAATATCTACACCGCGATCTGTATAAACATGGAAATATCTTCACCACGATCTGAATAAACATGGAAATATCTTCACCGCTATCTGTATAAACATGGAAATATCTACACCACCATCTGTATAAACATGGACATACCTACAATACCATCTGTATACACATGGAAATATCTACACAGACATCTCTATAAGTATGGAAATATCAACACCGCCATCTGTATAAACATGGAGATATCCACACTGCCATCTGTAGAAAGATGGAAATATCTACACCGCGATCTGTATAAACATGGAAATATCTTCACCACGATCTGTATAAACATGGAAATATCTACACCGCTATCTGTATAAACATGGTAATATCTACACCACCATCTATATAAACATGGAAATATCTACACCGCCATCTGCATAAACATGGAAATATCTACAATGCCATCTGCAGAAAGATGGAAATATCTACACCGCAATCTGTGTAAACATGGAAATATCTACACCGATATCTGTAAAAACATGGAAATATATACACCGCTATCTGTATAAACATGGAAATATCTACACCACTCTGTATAAACATGGAAATATCTACAGCGCCATCTCTATAAACATTGAAATATCTACACTGCCATCTGTAAAACATGGAAATATCTACACAGTCATCTGAATAAACATGGAAATATCTACACCACCATCTGTATAAACATGGAAATACCTACAATACCATCTGTATACACATGGAAATATGTACACAGACAACTCTATAAGTATGGAAATAACTACACCGCCATCTGTATAAACCTGGAAATATCTACACTGCCATCTGTAGAAAGATGGAAATATCTACACCGCTATCTCTATAAATATGGAAATATCTACACCGCCATCTCTATAAACATGAAAATATCTACACTGCCATCTCCATAAAGATGGAAGTATCTACTCCCCCATGTGTATAAACACGGAAACATCTACACCACCATCTGTGAAAACATGGAAATATCTACACCGCTATCTGTATAAACATGGAAATAGCTACACCGCCATCTGCATGTCCATGGAAATATCTACGCTGCCATCTGTATAAACATGGAAATATCTACACGGCCATCTGTGTATAGATGGAATTATCAACAACGCCATCTGTACAAACATGGAAATATCTACACCGCTATCTCTATAAACATGGAAATATCTGCAGAGCCATCGGTAAAACATGTAATTACCTCTACAGTCATCTGTATAAACATGTAAATATCTACACTGCTATCTCTATAAACATGGAAATATCTACACCGCCATCTCTATAAACATGAAAATATCTACACTGCCATCTCCATAAACATGGAAATAACTACTCCGCCATCTGTATAAACATGGAAACATCTACACCGCCATCTGTGTGAATAAGGAAATATCTACAATGCCATCTGTATAAAGATATAAATATCTGCACCGCGAGCTGTATAAACATGGAAATATCTACGTCGCTATCTGTATAAACATAGAAATACCAACACATCTATCGGTATAAACATGGAAATATCTACAACGCCATCTATATAAACATGGATATATCTACACTGCTATGTCTATAAACATGGAAATACCTACACCGCTATCTCTATAAACATGGAAATATCTACACTGCTATCTGTATTAACATGGAAATATCTACAACGCTATCTGTATAAACATGGAAATATCTACACCACGATGTGTATAAACATGGAAATATCTACACCGTGATCTGTATAAACATGGAAATATCTTCACCATGATCTGTATAAACATGGAAATATCTACACCGCTATCTGTATAAACATGGTAATATCTACACCACCGTCTATATAAACATAGAAGTATCTACACCGCCATCTGCATAAACATGGATACATCTACAATGCCATCTGTAGAAAGATGGAAATATCTACACCGCAATCTGTGTAAACATGGAAATATCTACACCGTTATCTGTAAAACATGGAAATATCTACACCGCTATCTGTATAAACATGGAAATATCTACACCGCGATCTGTATAAACATGGAATATCTACAGCGCCATCTCTATAAACATTGAAATATCTACACTGCCATCTGTAAAAACATGGAAATATCTACACAGTCATCTGAATAAACATGGAAATATCTACACCACCATCTGTATAAACATGGAAATACCTACAATACCATCTGTATACACATGGAAATATCTACACAGACATCTGTATAAGTATGGAAATATCTACACCGCCATCTGTATAAACATGGAAATATCTACACTGCCATCTGTAGAAAGATGGAATTATCTACACCGCTATCTCTATAAATATGGAAATATCTACACCGCCATCTCTATAAACATGAAAATATCTACACTGCCATCTCCATAAAGATGGAAGTATCTACTCCGCCATGTGTATAAACACGGAAATATCTACACCACCATCTGTGAAAACATGGAAATATCTACACCGCTATCTGTATAAACATGGAAATATCTACACCGCCATCTGCATGTCCATGGAAATATCTACGCTGCCATCTGTATAAACATGGAAATATCTACACGGCCATCTGTGTATAGATGGAAATATCAACATCGCCATCTGTACAAACATGGAAATATCTACACCGCTATCTCTATAAACATGGAAATATCTGCAGAGCCATCGGTAAAACATGGAAATACCTCTACAGTCATCAGTATAAACATGGAAATATCTACAATGCCATCTATATACACATGGAAATAGCTACACAGCCATCTGTATAAACATGAAAATATCTACACTGCTATCTCTATAAACATGGAAATATCTACACCGCCATCTCTATAAACATGAAAATATCTACACTGCCATCTCCATAAACATGGAATTAACTACTCCGCCATCTGTATAAACATGGAAACATCTACACCGCCATCTGTGTGAATAAGGAAATATCTACAACGCCATCTGTATAAAGATATAAATATCTGCACCGCGAGCTGTATAAACATGGAAATATCTACATCGCTATCTGTATCAACGTGGAAATACCAACACATCTATCGGTATAAACATGGAAATATCTACAACGCCATCTATATAAACATGGAAATATCTACACCGCTATGTCTATAAACATGGAAATACCTACACCGCTATCTCTATAAACATGGAAATATCTACACCGCTATCTGTATAAACATGGAAATATCTGCACAGCGATCTCTATAAACATGGAAATATCTACACCGCGATCTGTATAAACATGGAAATATCTTCACCACGATCTGTATAAACATGGAAATATCTACACCGCTATCTGTATAAACATGGTAATATCTACACCACCATCTATATAAACATGGAAATATCTACACCGCCATCTGCATAAACATGGAAATACCTACAATGCCATCTGTAGAAAGATGGAAATATCTACACCGCAATCTGTGTAAACATGGAAATATCTACACCGATATCTGTAAAAACATGGAAATATATACACCGCTATCTGTATAAACATGGAAATATCTACACCGCACTCTGTATAAACATGGAAATATCTACAGCGACATCTCTATAAACATTGAAATATCTACACTGCCTTCTGTAAAACATGGAAATATCTACACAGTCATCTGAATAAACATGGAGATATCTACACCACAATCAGTATAAACATGGAAATACCTACAATACCATCTGTATACACATGGAAATATGTACACAGACAACTCTATAAGTATGGAAATATCTACACCGCCATCTGTATAAACATGGAAATATCTTCACTGCCATCTGTAGAAAGATGGAAAAATCTACACCGCTATCTCTACAAATATGGAAATATCTACACCGCCATCTCTATAAACATGAAAATATCTACACTGCCATCTCCAGAAAGATGGAAGTATCTACTCTGCCATGTGTATAAACACGGAAATATCCACACCACCATCTGTGAAAACATGGAAATATCTACACCGCTATCTGTATAAACATGGAAATATCTACACCGCAATCTGCATGTCCATGGAAATATCTACGCTGCCATCTGTATAAACATGGAAATATCTACACGGCCATCTGTGTATAGATGGAAATATCAACATCGCCATCTGTACAAACATGGAAATATCTACACCGCTATCTCTATAAACATGGAAATATCTGCACAGCCATCTGTAAAACATGGAAATACCTCTACAGTCATCTGTATAAACATGGAAATATCTACAATGCCAACTGTATACACATGGAAATATCTACACAGCCATCTGTATAAACATGTAAATATCTACACTGCTATCTCTATAAACATGGAAATATCTACACCGCCATCTCTATAAACCTGAAAATATCTACACTGCCATCTCCATAAACATGGAACTAACTACTCCGCCATCTGTATAAACATGGAAACATCTACACAGCCATCTGTGTGAATAAGGAAATATCTACAATGCCATCTGTATAAAGATATAAATATCTGCACCGCGAGCTGTATAAACATGGAAATATCTACATCGCTATCTGTATAAACGTGGAAATACCAACACATCTATCGGTATAAACATGGAAATATCTACAACGCCATCTATATAAACATGGAAATATCTACACTGCTATGTCTATAAACATGGAAATACCTACACCGCTATCTCTATTAACATGGAAATATCTACACCGATATCTGTATAAACATGGAAATATCTACACCGCTATCTGTATAAACATGGAAATATTTACACAGCGATCTGTATAAACATGGAAATATCTACTCCGCGATCTGTATAAACATGGAAATATCTTCACCACGATCTGTATAAACATGGAAATATCTACACCGCAATCTGTATAAACATGGTAATATCTACACTACCATCTATATAAACATGGAAATATCTACACCGCCATCTGCATAAACATGGAAATATCTACAATGCCATCTGTAGAAAGATGGAAATATCTACACCGCAATCTGTGTAAACATGGAAATATCTACACCGATATCTGTAAAAACATGGAAATATCTACACCGCAATCTGTGTAAACATGGAAATATCTACACCGATATCTGTAAAAACATGGAAATATCTACAGCGCCATCTCTATAAACATTGAAATATCTCCACTGCCATCTGTAAAACATGGAAATATCTACACAGTCATCTGAATAAACATGGAAATATCTACACCACCATCTGTGTAAACATGGAAATACCTACAATACCATCTGTATACACATGGAAATATGTACACAGACAACTCTATAAGTATGGAAATAACTACACCGCCATCTGTATAAACATGGAAATATCTACACTGCCATCTGTAGAAAGATGGAATTATCTACACCGCTATCTCTATAAATATGGAAATATCTACACCGCCATCTCTATAAACATGAAAATATCTAGACTGCCATCTGCATAAAGATGGAAGTATCTACTCTGCCATGTGTATACACACGGAAATATCCACACCACCATCTGTGAAAACATGGAAATATCTACACCGCTATCTGTATAAACATGGAAATATCTACACCGCCAACTGCATGTCCATGGAAATATCTACGCTGCCATCTGTATAAACATGGAAATATCTACACGGCCATCTGTGTATAGATGGAAATATCAACAACGCCATCTGTACAAACATGGAAATATCTACACCGCTATCTCTATAAACATGGAAGTATCTGCAGAGCCATCGGTAAAACATGGAAAAACCTCTTCAGTCATCTGTATAAACATGGAAATATCTACAATGCCATCTGTATACACATGGAAATATCTACACAGCCATCTGTATAAACATGTAAATATCTACACTGCTATCTCTATAAACATGGAAATATCTACACCGCCATCTCTATAAACATGAAAATATCTACACTGCCATCTCCATAAACATGGAACTAACTACTCCGCCATCTGTATAAACATGGAAACATCTACACCGCCATCTGTGTGAATAAGGAAATATCTAAAATGCCATCAGTATAAAGATATAAATATCTGCACCGCGAGCTGTATAAAGATGGAAATATCTACATCGCTATCTGTATAAACATGGAAATACCAACACATCTATCGGTAAAAACATGGAAATATCTACAACGCCATCTATATAAACATGGAAATATCTACACAGCTATGTCTATAAACATGGAAATACCTACACCGCTATCTCTATAAACATGGAAATATCTACACCGCCATCTCTATAAACCTGAAAATATCTACACTGCCATCTCCATAAACATGGAACTAACTACTCCGCCATCTGTATAAACATGGAAACATCTACACAGCCATCTGTGTGAATAAGGAAATATCTACAATGCCATCTGTATAAAGATATAAATATCTGCACCGCGAGCTGTATAAACATGGAAATATCTACATCGCTATCTGTATAAACGTGGAAATACCAACACATCTATCGGTATAAACATGGAAATATCTACAACGCCATCTATATAAACATGGAAATATCTACACTGCTATGTCTATAAACATGGAAATACCTACACCGCTATCTCTATTAACATGGAAATATCTACACCGATATCTGTATAAACATGGAAATATCTACACCGCTATCTGTATAAACATGGAAATATTTACACAGCGATCTGTATAAACATGGAAATATCTACTCCGCGATCTGTATAAACATGGAAATATCTTCACCACGATCTGTATAAACATGGAAATATCTACACCGCAATCTGTATAAACATGGTAATATCTACACTACCATCTATATAAACATGGAAATATCTACACCGCCATCTGCATAAACATGGAAATATCTACAATGCCATCTGTAGAAAGATGGAAATATCTACACCGCAATCTGTGTAAACATGGAAATATCTACACCGATATCTGTAAAAACATGGAAATATCTACACCGCAATCTGTGTAAACATGGAAATATCTACACCGATATCTGTAAAAACATGGAAATATATACACCGCTATCTGTATAAACATGGAAATATCTACACCACTCTGTATAAACATGGAAATATCTACAGCGCCATCTCTATAAACATTGAAATATCTCCACTGCCATCTGTAAAACATGGAAATATCTACACAGTCATCTGAATAAACATGGAAATATCTACACCACCATCTGTGTAAACATGGAAATACCTACAATACCATCTGTATACACATGGAAATATGTACACAGACAACTCTATAAGTATGGAAATAACTACACCGCCATCTGTATAAACATGGAAATATCTACACTGCCATCTGTAGAAAGATGGAATTATCTACACCGCTATCTCTATAAATATGGAAATATCTACACCGCCATCTCTATAAACATGAAAATATCTAGACTGCCATCTGCATAAAGATGGAAGTATCTACTCTGCCATGTGTATACACACGGAAATATCCACACCACCATCTGTGAAAACATGGAAATATCTACACCGCTATCTGTATAAACATGGAAATATCTACACCGCCAACTGCATGTCCATGGAAATATCTACGCTGCCATCTGTATAAACATGGAAATATCTACACGGCCATCTGTGTATAGATGGAAATATCAACAACGCCATCTGTACAAACATGGAAATATCTACACCGCTATCTCTATAAACATGGAAATATCTGCAGAGCCATTGGTAAAACATGGAAAAACCTCTTCAGTCATCTGTATAAACATGGAAATATCTACAATGCCATCTGTATACACATGGAAATATCTACACAGCCATCTGTATAAACATGTAAATATCTACACTGCTATCTCTATAAACATGGAAATATCTACACCGCCATCTCTATAAACATGAAAATATCTACACTGCCATCTCCATAAACATGGAACTAACTACTCCGCCATCTGTATAAACATGGAAACATCTACACCGCCATCTGTGTGAATAAGGAAATATCTAAAATGCCATCAGTATAAAGATATAAATATCTGCACCGCGAGCTGTATAAAGATGGAAATATCTACATCGCTATCTGTATAAACATGGAAATACCAACACATCTATCGGTAAAAACATGGAAATATCTACAACGCCATCTATATAAACATGGAAATATCTACACAGCTATGTCTATAAACATGGAAATACCTACACCGCTATCTCTATAAACATGGAAATATCTACACCGCTATCTGCATAAACATGGAAATATCTACACCGCTATCTGTATAAACATGGAAATATCTTCACCGCGATCTGTATAAACATGGAAATATCTACACCGCGATCTGTATAAACATGGAAATATCTTCACCACGATCTGTATAAACATGGAAATATCTACACCGCTATCTGTATAAACATGGAAATATCTACACCGCCATCTGCATGTCCATGGAAATATCTACGCTGCCATCTGTATAAACATGGAAATATCTACACGGCCATCTGTGTATAGATGGAATTATCAACAACGCCATCTGTACAAACATGGAAATATCTACACCGCTATCTCTATAAACATGGAAATATCTGCAGAGCCATCGTTAAAACATGGAAATACCTCTACAGTCATCTGTATAAACATGTAAATATCTACACTGCTATCTCTATAAACATGGAAATATCTACACCGCCATCTCTATAAACATGAAAATATCTACACTGCCATCTCCATAAACATGGAACTAACTACTCCGCCATCTGTATAAACATGGATACATCTACACCGCCATCTGTGTGAATAAGGAAATATCTACAATGCCATCTGTATAAAGATATAAATATCTGCACCGCGAGCTGTATAAACATGGAAATATCTACATCGCTATCTGTATAAACGAAGAAATACCAACACATCTATCGGTATAAACATGGAAATATCTACAACGCCATCTATATAAACATGGATATATCTACACTGCTATGTCTATAAACATGGAAATACCTACACCGCTATCTCTATAAACATGGAAATATATACACTGCTATCTGTATAAACATGGAAATATCTACAACGCTATCTGTATAAACATGGAAATATCTACACCGCGATCTGTATAAACATAGAAATATCTACACCGTGATCTGTATAAACATCGAAATATCTTCACCACGATCTGTATAAACATGGAAATATCTACACCGCTATCTGTATAAACATGGTAATATCTACACCACCGTCTATATAAACATGGAAGTATCTACACCGCCATCTGCATAAACATGGAAATATCTACAATGCCATCTGTAGAAAGATGGAAATATCTACACCGCAATCTGTGTAAAAATGGAAATATCTACACCGTTATCTCTAAAAACATGGAAATATCTACACCGCTATCTGTATAAACATGGAAATATCTACACCGCGATCTGTATAAACATGGAATATCTACAGCGCCATCTCGATAAACATTGAAATATCTACACTGCCATCTGTAAAAACATGGAAATATCTACACAGTCATCTGAATAAACATGGAAATATCTACACCACCATCTGTATAAACATGGAAATACCTACAATACCATCTGTATACACATGGAAATATCTACACAGACATCTGTATAAGTATGGAAATATCTACACCGCCATCTGTATAAACATGGAAATATCTACACTGCCATCTGTAGAAAGATGGAATTATCTACACCGCTATCTCTATAAATATGGAAATATCTACACCGCCATCTCTATAAACATGAAAATATCTACACTGCCATCTCCATAAAGATGGAAGTATCTACTCCGCCATGTGTATAAACACGGAAATATCTACACCACCATCTGTGAAAACTTGGAAATATCTACACCGCTATCTGTATAAACATGGAAATATCTACACCGCCATCTGCATGTCCATGGAAATATCTACGCTGCCATCTGTATAAACATGGAAATATCTACACGGCCATCTGTGTATAGATGGAAATATCAACATCACCATCTGTACAAACATGGAAATATCTTCACCGCTATCTCTATAAACATGGAAATATCTGCACAGCCATCTGTAAAACATGGAAATACCTCTACAGTCATCTGTATAAACATGGAAATATCTTCAATGCCAACTGTATACACATGGAAATACCTACACAGCCATCTGTATAAACATGTAAATATCTACACTGCTATCTCTATAAACATGGAAATATCTACACCGCCATCTCTATAAACATGAAAATATCTACACTGCCATCTCCATAAACATGGAACTAACTACTCCGCCATCTGTATAAACATGGAAACATCTACACCGCCATCTGTGTGAATAAGAAAATATCTACAATGCCATCTGTATAAAGATATAAATCTCTGCACCGCGAGCTGTATAAACATGGAAATATCTACATCGCTATCTGTATAAACGTGGAAATACCAACACATCTATCGGTATAAACATGGAAATATCTACAACGCCATCTATATAAACATGGAAATATCTACACTGCTATGTCTATAAACATGGAAATACCTACACCGCTATCTCTATTAACATGGAAATATCTACACCTCTATCTGTATAAACATGGAAATATCTACACCGCTATCTGTATAAACATGGAAATATGTACACAGCGATCTGTATAAACATGGAAATATCTACTCCACGATCTGTATAAACATGGAAATATCTTCACCACGATCTGTATAAACATGGAAATATCTACACCGCTATCTGTATAAACATGGTAATACCTACAATACCATCTATATAAACATGGAAATATCTACACCGCCATCTGCATAAACATGGAAATATCTACAATGCCATCTGTAGAAAGATGGAAATATCTACACCGCAATCTGTGTAAACATGGAAATATCTACACCGATATCTGTAAAAACATGGAAATATCTACACCGCTATCTGTATAAACATGGAAATACCTACACCGCGATCTGTATAAACATGGAAATATCTACAGCGCCATCTCTATAAACATTGAAATATCTACACTGCCATCTGTAAAACATGGAAATATCTACACAGTCATCTGAATAAACATGGAAATATCTACACCACCATCTGTATAAACATGGAGATACCTACAATACCATCTGTATACACATGGAAATAGCTACACAGACATCTCTATAAGTATGGAAATATCTACACCGCCATCTGTATAAACATGGAAATATCTAGACTGCCATCTGCATAAAGATGGAAGTATCTACTCTGCCATGTGTATACACACGGAAATATCCACACCACCATCTGTGAAAACATGGAAATATCTACACCGCTATCTGTATAAACATGGAAATATCTACACCGCCAACTGCATGTCCATGGAAATATCTACGCTGCCATCTGTATAAACATGGAAATATCTACACGGCCATCTGTGTATAGATGGAAATATCAACAACGCCATCTGTACAAACATGGAAATATCTACACCGCTATCTCTATAAACATGGAAATATCTGCAGAGCCATCGGTAAAACATGGAAAAACCTCTTCAGTCATCTGTATAAACATGGAAATATCTACAATGCCATCTGTATACACATGGAAATATCTACACAGCCATCTGTATAAACATGTAAATATCTACACTGCTATCTCTATAAACATGGAAATATCTACACCGCCATCTCTATAAACATGAAAATATCTACACTGCCATCTCCATAAACATGGAACTAACTACTCCGCCATCTGTATAAACATGGAAACATCTACACCGCCATCTGTGTGAATAAGGAAATATCTAAAATGCCATCAGTATAAAGATATAAATATCTGCACCGCGAGCTGTATAAAGATGGAAATATCTACATCGCTATCTGTATAAACATGGAAATACCAACACATCTATCGGTAAAAACATGGAAATATCTACAACGCCATCTATATAAACATGGAAATATCTACACAGCTATGTCTATAAACATGGAAATACCTACACCGCTATCTCTATAAACATGGAAATATCTACACCGCTATCTGTATAAACATGGAAATATCTACACCGCTATCTGTATAAACATGGAAATATCTTCACCGCGATCTGTATAAACATGGAAATATCTACACTGCGATCTGTATAAACATGGAAATATCTTCACCACGATCTGTATAAACATGGAAATATCTACACCGCTATCTGTATAAACATGGTAATATCTACACCAACATCTATATAAACATGGAAATATCTACACCGCCATCTGCATAAACATGGAAATATCTACAATGCCATCTGTAGAAAGATGGAAATATCTACACCGCAATCTGTGTAAACATGGAAATATCTACACCGATATCTGTAAAAACATGGAAATATATACACCGCTATCTGTATAAACATGGAAATATCTACACCGCAATCTGTATAAACATGGAAATATCTACAGCGCCATCTCTATAAACATTGAAATATCTACACTGCCATCTGCAAAACATGGAAATATCTACACAGTCATCTGAATAAACATGGAAATATCTACACCACCATCTGTATAAACATGGAAATACCTACAATACCATCTGTATACACATGGAAATATGTACACAGACAACTCTATAAGTATGGAAATATCTACACCGCCATCTGTATGAACATGGAAATATCTACACTGCCATCTGTAGAAAGATGGAAATATCTACACCGCTATCTCTATAAATATGGAAATATCTACACCGCCGTCTCTATAAACATGAAAATATCTACACTGCCATCTCCATAAAGATGGAAGTATCTACTCCGCCATGTGTATAAACACGGAAACATCTACACCACCATCTGTGAAAACATGGAAATATCTACACCGCTATCTGTATAAACATGGAAATATCTACACCGCCATCTGCATGTCCATGGAAATATCTACGCTGCCATCTGTATAAACATGGAAATATCTACACGGCCATCTGTGTATAGATGGAATTATCAACAACGCCATCTGTACAAACATGGAAATATCTACACCGCTATCTCTATAAACATGGAAATATCTGCAGAGCCATCGTTAAAACATGGAAATACCTCTACAGTCATCTGTATAAACATGTAAATATCTACACTGCTATCTCTATAAACATGGAAATATCTACACCGCCATCTCTATAAACATGAAAATATCTACACTGCCATCTCCATAAACATGGAACTAACTACTCCGCCATCTGTATAAACATGGATACATCTACACCGCCATCTGTGTGAATAAGGAAATATCTACTATGCCATCTGTATAAAGATATAAATATCTGCACCGCGAGCTGTATAAACATGGAAATATCTACATCGCTATCTGTATAAACGAAGAAATACCAACACATCTATCGGTATAAACATGGAAATATCTACAACGCCATCTATATAAACATGGATATATCTACACTGCTATGTCTATAAACATGGAAATACCTACACCGCTATCTCTATAAACATGGAAATATCTACACTGCTATCTGTATAAACATGGAAATATCTACACCGCTATCTGTATAAACATGGAAATATCTTCACCACGATCTGTATAAACATGGAAATATCTACACCGCTATCTGTATAAACATGGTAATACCTACAATACCATCTATATAAACATGGAAATATCTACACCGCCATCTGCATAAACATGGAAATATCTACAATGCCATCTGTAGAAAGATGGAAATATCTACACCGCAATCTGTGTAAACATGGAAATATCTACACCGATATCTGTAAAAACATGGAAATATCTACACCGCTATCTGTATAAACATGGAAATACCTACACCGCGATCTGTATAAACATGGAAATATCTACAGCGCCATCTCTATAAACATTGAAATATCTACACTGCCATCTGTAAAACATGGAAATATCTACACAGTCATCTGAATAAACATGGAAATATCTACACCACCATCTGTATAAACATGGAGATACCTACAATACCATCTGTATACACATGGAAATATCTACACAGACATCTCTATAAGTATGGAAATATCTACACCGCCATCTGTATAAACATGGAAATATCTACACTGCCATCTGTAGAAAGATGGAAATATCTACACCGCCATCTGCATGTCCATGGAAATATCTACGCTGCCATCTGTATAAACATGGAAATATCTACACGGCCCTCTGTGTATAGATGGAAATATCAACAACGCCATCTGTACAAACATGGAAGTATCTACACCGCTATCTCTATAAACATGGAAATATCTGCAGAGCCATCGGTAAAACATGGAAATACCTCTACAGTCATCTGTATAAACATGGAAATATCTACAATGCCATCTGTATACACATGGAAATATCTACACAGCCATCTGTATAAACATGTAAATATCTACACTGCTATCTCTATAAACATGGAAATATCTACACCGCCATCTCTAAAAACATGAAAATATCTACACTGCCATCTCCATAAACATGGAACTAACTACTCCGCCATCTGTATAAACATGGAAACATCTACACCGCCATCTGTGTGAATAAGGAAATATCTACAATGCCATCTGTGTAAAGATATAAATATCTGCACCGCGAGCTGTATAAACATGGAAATATCTACATCGCTATCTGTATAAACGTAGAAATACCAACACATCTGTCGGTATAAACATGGAAATATCTACAACGCCATCTATATAAACATGGATATATCTACACTGCTATGTCTATAAACATGGAAATACCTACACCGCTATCTCTATAAACATGGAAATATCTACACTGCTATCTGTATAAACATGGAAATATCTACAACGCTATCTGTATAAACATGGAAATATCTACACCGCGATCTGTATAAACATGGAAATATCTACACCGCGATCTGTATAAACATGGAAATATCTTCACCACGATCTGTATAAACATGGAAATATCTACACCGCTATCTGTATAAACATGGTAATTTCTACACCACCATCTATATAAACATGGAAGTATCTACACCGCCATCTGCATAAACATGGAAATATCTACAATGCCATCTGTAGAAAGATGGAAATATCTACACCGCAATCGGTGCAAACATGGAAACATCTACACCGTTATCTCTAAAAACATGGAAATATCTACACCGCTATCTGTATAAACATGGAAATATCTACACTGCGATCTGTATAAACATGGAATATCTACAGCGCCATCTCTATAAACATTGAAATATCTACACTGCCATCTGTAAAAACATGGAAATATCTACACAGTCATCTGAATAAACATGGAAATATCTACACCACCATCTGTATAAACATGGAAATACCTACAATACCATCTGTATACACATGGAAATATCTACACAGACATCTGTATAAGTATGGAAATATCTACACCGCCATCTGTATAAACATGGAAATATCTACACTGCCATCTGTAGAAAGATGGAAATATCTACACCGCTATCTCCATAAATATGGAAATATCTACACCGCCATCTGTATAAACATGGAAATATCTACACTGCCATCTGTAGAAAGATGGAATTATCTACACCGCTATCTCTATAAATATGGAAATATCTACACCGCCATCTCTATAAACATGAAAATATCTACACTGCCATCTCGATTAAGATGGAAGTATCTACTCCGCCATGTGTATAAACACGGAAATATCTACACCACCATCTGTGAAAACATGGAAATATCTACACCGCTATCTGTATAAACATGGAAATATCTACACCGCCATCTGCATGTCCATGGAAATATCTACGCTGCCATCTGTATAAACATGGAAATATCTACACGGCCATCTGTGTATAGATGGAAATATCAACATCGCCATCTGTACAAACATGGAAATATCTACACCGCTATCTCTATAAACATGGAAATATCCGCACAGCCATCTGTAAAACATGGAAATACCTCTACAGTCATCTGTATAAACATGGAAATATCTACAATGCCAACTGTATACACATGGAAATATCTACACAGCCATCTGTTTAAACATGTAAATATCTACACTGCTATCTCTATAAACATGGAAATATCTACACCGCCATCTCTATAAACATGAAAATATCTACACTGCCATCTCCATAAACATGGAACTAACTACTCCGCCATCTGTATAAACATGGAAACATCTACACCGCCATCTGTGTGAATAAGGAAATATCTACAATGCCATCTGTATAAAGAAATAAATCTCTGCACCGCGAGCTGTATAAACATGGAAATATCTACATCGCTATCTGTATAAACGTGGAAATACCAACACATCTATCGGTATAAACATGGAAATATCTACAACGCCATCTATATAAACATGGAAATATCTACATTGCTATGTCTATAAACATGGAAATACCTACACCGCTATCTCTATTAACATGGAAATATCTACACCGCTATCTGTATAAACATGGAAATATCTACACCGCTATCTGTATAAACATGGAAATATGTACACAGCGATCTGTATAAACATGGAAATATCTACTCCGCGATCTGTATAAACATGGAAATATCTTCACCACGATCTGTATAAACATGGAAATATCTACACCGCTATCTGTATAAACATGGTAATACCTACACCACCATCTATATAAACATGGAAATATCTACACCGCCATCTGCATAAACATGGAAATATCTACAATGCCATCTGTAGAAAGATGGAAATATCTACACCGCAATCTGTGTAAACATGGAAATATCTACACCGATATCTGTAAAAACATGGAAATATCTACACCGCTATCTGTATAAACATGGAAATACCTACACGGCGATCTGTATAAACATGGAAATATCTACAGCGCCATCTCTATAAACATTGAAATATCTACACTGCCATCTGTAAAACATGGAAATATCTACACAGTCATCTGAATAAACATGGAAATATCTACACCACCATCTGTATAAACATGGAGATACCTACAATACCATCTGTATACACATGGAAATATCTACACAAACATCCCTATAGGTATGGAAATATCTACACCGCCATCTGTATAAACATGGAGATATCTACACTGCCATCTGTAGAAAGATGGAAATATCTACACCGCGATCTGTATAAAGATGGAAATATCTTCACCACGATCTGTATAAACATGGAAATATCTACACCGCTATCTGTATAAACATGGTAATATCTACACCACCATCTATATAAACATGGAAATATCTACACCGCCATCTGCATAAACATGGAAATATCTACAATGCCATCTGCAGAAAGATGGAAATATCTACACCGCAATCTGTGTAAACATGGAAATATCTACACCGATATCTGTAAAAACATGGAAATATATACACCGCTATCTGTATAAACATGGAAATATCTACACCACTCTGTATAAACATGGAAATATCTACAGCGCCATCTCTATAAACATTGAAATATCTACACTGCCATCTGTAAAACATGGAAATATCTACACAGTCATCTGAATAAACATGGAAATATCTACACCACCATCTGTATAAACATGGAAATACCTACAATACCATCTGTATACACATGGAAATATGTACACAGACAACTCTATAAGTATGGAAATAACTACACCGCCATCTGTATAAACATGGAAATATCTACACAGCCATCTGTAGAAAGATGGAAATATCTACACCGCTATCTCTCTAAATATGGAAATATCTACACCGCCATCTCTATAAACATGAAAATATCTACACTGCCATCTCCATAAAGATGGAAGTATCTACTCCCCCATGTGTATAAACACGGAAACATCTACACCACCATCTGTGAAAACATGGAAATATCTACACCGCTATCTGTATAAACATGGAAATAGCTACACCGCCATCTGCATGTCCATGGAAATATCTACGCTGCCATCTGTATAAACATGGAAATATCTACACGGCCATCTGTGTATAGATGGAATTATCAACAACGCCATCTGTACAAACATGGAAATATCTACACCGCTATCTCTATAAACATGGAAATATCTGCAGAGCCATCGGTAAAACATGGAATTACCTCTACAGTCATCTGTATAAACATGTAAATATCTACACTGCTATCTCTATAAACATGGAAATATCTACACCGCCATCTCTATAAACATGAAAATATCTACACTGCCATCTCCATAAACATGGAAATAACTACTCCGCCATCTGTATAAACATGGAAACATCTACACCGCCATCTGTGTGAATAAGGAAATATCTACAACGCCATCTGTATAAAGATATAAATATCTGCACCGCGAGCTGTATAAACATGGAAATATCTACATCGCTATCTGTATCAACGTGGAAATACCAACACATCTATCGGTATAAACATGGAAATATCTACAACGCCATCTATATAAACATGGAAATATCTACACCGCTATGTCTATAAACATGGAAATACCTACACCGCTATCTCTATAAACATGGAAATATCTACACCGCTATCTGTATAAACATGGAAATATCTGCACAGCGATCTGTATAAACATGGAAATATCTACACCGCGATCTGTATAAACATGGAAATATCTTCACCACGATCTGTATAAACATGGAAATATCTACACCGCTATCTGTATAAACATGGTAATATCTACACCACCATCTATATAAACATGGAAATATCTACACCGCCATCTGCATAAACATGGAAATATCTACAATGCCATCTGTAGAAAGATGGAAATATCTACACCGCAATCTGTGTAAACATGGAAATATCTACACCGATATCTGTAAAAACATGGAAATATATACACCGCTATCTGTATAAACATGGAAATATCTACACCGCACTCTGTATAAACATGGAAATATCTACAGCGACATCTCTATAAACATTGAAATATCTACACTGCCTTCTGTAAAACATGGAAATATCTACACAGTCATCTGAATAAACATGGAAATATCTACACCACAATCGGTATAAACATGGAAATACCTACAATACCATCTGTATACACATGGAAATATGTACACAGACAACTCTATAAGTATGGAAATATCTACACCGCCATCTGTATAAACATGGAAATATCTTCACTGCCATCTGTAGAAAGATGGAAAAATCTACACCGCTATCTCTATAAATATGGAAATATCTACACCGCCATCTCTATAAACATGAAAATATCTACACTGCCATCTCCAGAATGATGGAAGTATCTACTCTGCCATGTGTATAAACACGGAAATATCCACACCACCATCTGTGAAAACATGGAAATATCTACACCGCTATCTGTATAAACATGGAAATATCTACACCGCAATCTGCATGTCCATGGAAATATCTACGCTGCCATCTGTATAAACATGGAAATATCTACACGGCCATCTGTGTATAGATGGAAATATCAACATCGCCATCTGTACAAACATGGAAATATCTACACCGCTATCTCTATAAACATGGAAATATCTGCACAGCCATCTGTAAAACATGGAAATACCTCTACAGTCATCTGTATAAACATGGAAATATCTACAATGCCAACTGTATACACATGGAAATATCTACACAGCCATCTGTATAAACATGTATATATCTACACTTCTATCTCTATAAACATGGAAATATCTACACCGCCATCTCTATAAACCTGAAAATATCTACACTGCCATCTCCATAAACATGGAACTAACTACTCCGCCATCTGTATAAACATGGAAACATCTACACCGCCATCTGTGTGAATAAGGAAATATCTACAATGCCATCTGTATAAAGATATAAATATCTGCACCGCGAGCTGTATAAACATGGAAATATCTACATCGCTATCTGTATAAACGTGGAAATACCAACACATCTATCGGTATAAACATGGAAATATCTACAACGCCATCTATATAAACATGGAAATATCTACACTGCTATGTCTATAAACATGGAAATACCTACACCGCTATCTCTATTAACATGGAAATATCTACACCGCTATCTGTATAAACATGGAAATATCTACACCGCTATCTGTATAAACATGGAAATATTTACACAGCGATCTGTATAAACATGGAAATATCTACTCCGCGATCTGTATAAACATGGAAATATCTTCACCACGATCTGTATAAACATGGAAATATCTACACCGCTATCTGTATAAACATGGTAATATCTACACTACCATCTATATAAACATGGAAATATCTACACCGCCATCTGCATAAACATGGAAATATCTACAATGCCATCTGTAGAAAGATGGAAATATCTACACCGCAATCTGTGTAAACATGGAAATATCTACACCGATATCTGTAAAAACATGGAAATATCTACACCGCTATCTGTATAAACATGGAAATAACTACACCGCGATCTGTATAAACATGGAAATATCTACAGCGCCATCTCTATAAACATTGAAATATCTACACTGCCATATGTAAAACATGGAAACATCTACACAGTCGTCTGAATAAACATGGAAATATCTACACCACCATCTGTATAAACATGGAGATACCTACAATACCATCTGTATACACATGGAAATATCTACACAGACATCTGTATAAGTGTGGAAATATCTACACCGCCATCTGTATAAACATGGAAATATCTACACTGCCATCTGTAGAAAAATGGAATTATCTACACCGCTATCTCTATAAATATGGAAATATCTACACCGCCATCTCTATAAACATGAAAATATCTACACTGCCATCTCCATAAAGATGGAAGTATCTACTCCGCCATGTGTATAAACACGGAAATATCTACACCACCTTCTGTGAAAACATGGAAATATCTACACCGCTATCTGTATAAACATGGAAATATCTACACCGCCATCTGCATGTCCATGGAAATATCTACGCTGCCATCTGTATAAACATGGAAATATCTACACGGCCATCTGTGTATAGATGGAAATATCAACATCACCATCTGTACAAACATGGAAATATCTACACCGCTATCTCTATAAACATGGAAATATCTGCAGAGCCATCGGTAAAACATGGAAATACCTCTACAGTCATCAGTATAAACATGGAAATATCTACAATGCTATCTATATACACATGGAAATAGCTACACAGCCATCTGTATAAACATTAAAATATCTACACTGCTATCTCTATAAACATGGAAATATCTACACCGCCATCTCTATAAACATGAAATTATCTACACTGCCATCTCCATAAACATGGAACTAACTACTCCGCCATCTGTATAAACATGGAAACATCTACACCGCCATCTGTGTGAATAAGGAAATATCTACAATGCCATCTGTATAAAGATATAAATATCTGCACCGCGAGCTGTATAAACCTGGAGATATGTACATCGCTATCTGTATAAACGTAGAAATACCAACACATCTATCGGTATAAACATGGAAATATCTACAACGCCATCTATATAAACATGGATATATCTACACTGCTATGTCTATAAACATGGAATTACCTACACCGCTATCTCTATAAACATGGAAATATCTACACTGCTATCTGTATAAACATGGAAATATCTACAACGCTATCTGTATAAACATGGAAATATCTACACCGCGATCTGTATAAACATGGAAATATCTACACCGTGATCTGTATAAACATGGAAATATCTACACCGTGATCTGTATAAACATGGAAATATCTTCACCACGATCTGTATAAACATGGAAATATCTACACCGCTATCTGTATAAACATGGTAATATCTACACCACCATCTATATAAACATGGAAGTATCTACACCGCCATCTGCATAAACATGGAAATATCTGCAATGCCATCTGTAGAAAGATGGAAATATCTACACCGAAATCTGTGTAAACATGGAAATAACTACACCGTTATCTGTAAAAACATGGAAATGTCTACACCGCTATCTGTATAAACATGGAAATATCTACACCGCGATATGTATAAACATGGAATATCTACAGCGCCATCTCTATAAACATTGAAATATCTACACTGCCATCTGTAAAAACATGGAAATATCTACACAGTCATCTGAATAAACATGGAAATATCTACACCACCATCTGTATAAACATGGAAATACATACAATACCATCTGTATACACATGGAAATATCTACACAGACATCTGTATAAGTATGGAAATATCTACACCGCCATCTGTATAAACATGGAAATATCTACACTGCCATCTGTAGAAAGATGGAATTATCTACACCGCTATCTCTATAAATATGGAAATATCTACACCGCCATCTCTATAAACATGAAAATATCTACACTGCCATCTCCATAAAGATGGAAGTATCTACTCCGCCATGTGTATAAACACGGAAATATCTACACCACCATCTGTGAAAACATGGAAATATCTACACCGCTATCTGTATAAACATGGAAATATCTACACCGCCATCTGCATGTCCATGGACATATCTACGCTGCCATCTGTATAAACATGGAAATATCTACACGGCCATCTGTGTATAGATGGAAATATCAACATCGCCATCTGTACAAACATGGAAATATCTACACCGCTATCTCTATAAACATGGAAATATCTGCACAGCCATCTGTAAAACATGGAAATACCTCTACAGTCATCTGTATAAACATGGAAATATCTACAATGCCAACTGTATACACATGGAAATATCTACACAGCCATCTGTATAAACATGTAAATATCTACACTGCTATCTATATAAACATGGAAATATCTACACCGCCATCTCTATAAACATGAAAATATCTACACTGCCATCTCCATAAACATGGAACTAACTACTCCGCCATCTGTATAAACATGGAAACATCTACACCGCCATCTGTGTGAATAAGGAAATATCTACAATGCCATCAGTATAAAGATATAAATATCTGCACCGCGAGCTGTATAAAGATGGAAATATCTACATCGCTATCTGTATAAATGTGGAAATACCAACACATCTATCGGTATAAACATGGAAATATCTACAACGCCATCTATATAAACATGGAAATATCTACACCGCTATGTCTATAAACATGGAAATACCTACACCGCTATCTCTATAAACATGGAAATATCTACACCGCTATCTGTATAAACATGGAAATATCTACACCGCTATCTGTATAAACATGGAAATATCTGCACAGCGATCTGTATAAACATGGAAATATCTACACCGCGATCTGTATAAACATGGAAATATCTTCACCACGATCTGAATAAACATGGAAATATCTTCACCGCTATCTGTATAAACATGGAAATATCTACACCACCATCTGTATAAACATGGACATACCTACAATACCATCTGTATACACATGGAAATATCTACACAGACATCTCTATAAGTATGGAAATATCAACACCGCCATCTGTATAAACATGGAGATATCCACACTGCCATCTGTAGAAAGATGGAAATATCTACACCGCGATCTGTATAAACATGGAAATATCTTCACCACGATCTGTATAAACATGGAAATATCTACACCGCTATCTGTATAAACATGGTAATATCTACACCACCATCTATATAAACATGGAAATATCTACACCGCCATCTGCATAAACATGGAAATATCTACAATGCCATCTGCAGAAAGATGGAAATATCTACACCGCAATCTGTGTAAACATGGAAATATCTACACCGATATCTGTAAAAACATGGAAATATATACACCGCTATCTGTATAAACATGGAAATATCTACACCACTCTGTATAAACATGGAAATATCTACAGCGCCATCTCTATAAACATTGAAATATCTACACTGCCATCTGTAAAACATGGAAATATCTACACAGTCATCTGAATAAACATGGAAATATCTACACCACCATCTGTATAAACATGGAAATACCTACAATACCATCTGTATACACATGGAAATATGTACACAGACAACTCTATAAGTATGGAAATAACTACACCGCCATCTGTATAAACCTGGAAATATCTACACTGCCATCTGTAGAAAGATGGAAATATCTACACCGCTATCTCTATAAATATGGAAATATCTACACCGCCATCTCTATAAACATGAAAATATCTACACTGCCATCTCCATAAAGATGGAAGTATCTACTCCCCCATGTGTATAAACACGGAAACATCTACACCACCATCTGTGAAAACATGGAAATATCTACACCGCTATCTGTATAAACATGGAAATAGCTACACCGCCATCTGCATGTCCATGGAAATATCTACGCTGCCATCTGTATAAACATGGAAATATCTACACGGCCATCTGTGTATAGATGGAATTATCAACAACGCCATCTGTACAAACATGGAAATATCTACACCGCTATCTCTATAAACATGGAAATATCTGCAGAGCCATCGGTAAAACATGTAATTACCTCTACAGTCATCTGTATAAACATGTAAATATCTACACTGCTATCTCTATAAACATGGAAATATCTACACCGCCATCTCTATAAACATGAAAATATCTACACTGCCATCTCCATAAACATGGAAATAACTACTCCGCCATCTGTATAAACATGGAAACATCTACACCGCCATCTGTGTGAATAAGGAAATATCTACAATGCCATCTGTATAAAGATATAAATATCTGCACCGCGAGCTGTATAAACATGGAAATATCTACGTCGCTATCTGTATAAACATAGAAATACCAACACATCTATCGGTATAAACATGGAAATATCTACAACGCCATCTATATAAACATGGATATATCTACACTGCTATGTCTATAAACATGGAAATACCTACACCGCTATCTCTATAAACATGGAAATATCTACACTGCTATCTGTATTAACATGGAAATATCTACAACGCTATCTGTATAAACATGGAAATATCTACACCACGATGTGTATAAACATGGAAATATCTACACCGTGATCTGTATAAACATGGAAATATCTTCACCATGATCTGTATAAACATGGAAATATCTACACCGCTATCTGTATAAACATGGTAATATCTACACCACCGTCTATATAAACATAGAAGTATCTACACCGCCATCTGCATAAACATGGATACATCTACAATGCCATCTGTAGAAAGATGGAAATATCTACACCGCAATCTGTGTAAACATGGAAATATCTACACCGTTATCTGTAAAACATGGAAATATCTACACCGCTATCTGTATAAACATGGAAATATCTACACCGCGATCTGTATAAACATGGAATATCTACAGCGCCATCTCTATAAACATTGAAATATCTACACTGCCATCTGTAAAAACATGGAAATATCTACACAGTCATCTGAATAAACATGGAAATATCTACACCACCATCTGTATAAACATGGAAATACCTACAATACCATCTGTATACACATGGAAATATCTACACAGACATCTGTATAAGTATGGAAATATCTACACCGCCATCTGTATAAACATGGAAATATCTACACTGCCATCTGTAGAAAGATGGAATTATCTACACCGCTATCTCTATAAATATGGAAATATCTACACCGCCATCTCTATAAACATGAAAATATCTACACTGCCATCTCCATAAAGATGGAAGTATCTACTCCGCCATGTGTATAAACACGGAAATATCTACACCACCATCTGTGAAAACATGGAAATATCTACACCGCTATCTGTATAAACATGGAAATATCTACACCGCCATCTGCATGTCCATGGAAATATCTACGCTGCCATCTGTATAAACATGGAAATATCTACACGGCCATCTGTGTATAGATGGAAATATCAACATCGCCATCTGTACAAACATGGAAATATCTACACCGCTATCTCTATAAACATGGAAATATCTGCAGAGCCATCGGTAAAACATGGAAATACCTCTACAGTCATCAGTATAAACATGGAAATATCTACAATGCCATCTATATACACATGGAAATAGCTACACAGCCATCTGTATAAACATGAAAATATCTACACTGCTATCTCTATAAACATGGAAATATCTACACCGCCATCTCTATAAACATGAAAATATCTACACTGCCATCTCCATAAACATGGAATTAACTACTCCGCCATCTGTATAAACATGGAAACATCTACACCGCCATCTGTGTGAATAAGGAAATATCTACAACGCCATCTGTATAAAGATATAAATATCTGCACCGCGAGCTGTATAAACATGGAAATATCTACATCGCTATCTGTATCAACGTGGAAATACCAACACATCTATCGGTATAAACATGGAAATATCTACAACGCCATCTATATAAACATGGAAATATCTACACCGCTATGTCTATAAACATGGAAATACCTACACCGCTATCTCTATAAACATGGAAATATCTACACCGCTATCTGTATAAACATGGAAATATCTGCACAGCGATCTCTATAAACATGGAAATATCTACACCGCGATCTGTATAAACATGGAAATATCTTCACCACGATCTGTATAAACATGGAAATATCTACACCGCTATCTGTATAAACATGGTAATATCTACACCACCATCTATATAAACATGGAAATATCTACACCGCCATCTGCATAAACATGGAAATACCTACAATGCCATCTGTAGAAAGATGGAAATATCTACACCGCAATCTGTGTAAACATGGAAATATCTACACCGATATCTGTAAAAACATGGAAATATATACACCGCTATCTGTATAAACATGGAAATATCTACACCGCACTCTGTATAAACATGGAAATATCTACAGCGACATCTCTATAAACATTGAAATATCTACACTGCCTTCTGTAAAACATGGAAATATCTACACAGTCATCTGAATAAACATGGAGATATCTACACCACAATCAGTATAAACATGGAAATACCTACAATACCATCTGTATACACATGGAAATATGTACACAGACAACTCTATAAGTATGGAAATATCTACACCGCCATCTGTATAAACATGGAAATATCTTCACTGCCATCTGTAGAAAGATGGAAAAATCTACACCGCTATCTCTACAAATATGGAAATATCTACACCGCCATCTCTATAAACATGAAAATATCTACACTGCCATCTCCAGAAAGATGGAAGTATCTACTCTGCCATGTGTATAAACACGGAAATATCCACACCACCATCTGTGAAAACATGGAAATATCTACACCGCTATCTGTATAAACATGGAAATATCTACACCGCAATCTGCATGTCCATGGAAATATCTACGCTGCCATCTGTATAAACATGGAAATATCTACACGGCCATCTGTGTATAGATGGAAATATCAACATCGCCATCTGTACAAACATGGAAATATCTACACCGCTATCTCTATAAACATGGAAATATCTGCACAGCCATCTGTAAAACATGGAAATACCTCTACAGTCATCTGTATAAACATGGAAATATCTACAATGCCAACTGTATACACATGGAAATATCTACACAGCCATCTGTATAAACATGTAAAT